>NC_057797.1:572657281-572693025 GCF_018294505.1 Triticum aestivum
GGTCGAGTGTAAGCTTACCTTTCGAGTGAAACCTTACCGGTCGAGTGAAAGCTTACTTTTCAAGGGAAAACTTACCGATCGAGTGAAAGTTTGACATCCAAGTGAAAACTTACCGGTCGAGTAAAAGCTTACCTTTCGAGTAAAACCTTACGGGTCGAGTGAAGGCTTACTTTTTAAGGGAAAACTTACCGGTCGAGTGAAAGTTTGACATCCGAGTGAAAACTTACCGGTCGAGTGAAAGCTTACCTTTCGAGTAAAACCTTACCGATCGAGTGAAAGCTTACTTTTCAAGGGAAAACTTACCGGTCGAGTGAAAGTTTGACATCCGAGTGAATTTATTATCATCTGAGTAAAGATATTACCGTCGGAATTAAAACTTGCCGATCGAGTAAGAGATTGCCTTTCCGAGTGAAAATATAGTCATCCGAGTGGAAATATGGTCATCCGAGTGAAATTGTCCTCCAGGTAAAGATATTCCGAGTGAAAACCTACCGATCGAGTAAAAGGTCGAGTGAAAACTTATCGATCGAGTAAAAGATTGTCTTCCGAGTGAAATTATAGTCATCCGAGTGAAAGATTGTCTTCCGAGTGAAAGACTCTAACATCCGAGTGAAAAGGTCCAGTCGGACGAAAAACTCTAATATCCGAGTGGATGAGCTCGGATCCGAGTGAAACTGAAGATGTGCCCGAAAGGTAATCCAGATGACCTCGGATGGAAAAGTGATCAACACGGAAGTTGTGCGTATCATCAAGACGGTAAACTTTGGTTTTGGAGTCATCATCATCAAAGATAGTATATGGCCTACAAGTTCACTATGAGACTCGGATAATCCAGTCTACTGCAAGACCGAGTCCGACTGGAAGGTAAAGATGACCTCGAAGAGTATTCAAGATGGCCTTATTTGAAAAAGTAATCAACATGAGAGTTGTTCGTATCATCGAGGCGCACAAGTTTGATATTTGGGCCATCTTGATCGGAGATCATATGCAAGCTCGGCGGCCCGTGCAAGAAGGAAGACAGAGTTTGGGCCAGATTCAGACTGAATCAGAGTTGGAATAGAACTAGGACTCTAGGACGTGAATTGATGTAATTTTTCTTGTAAGGAAAGCCTAGATGAATCCTTTACTTGTACGGGAAGTCTAGCCGCCTCTTATATATGTTGGGGGTGACGGCCGATTGAACAACACCAATCGAACCAATCAATCTATTACACTTTTGTGTTCATCTATCTTTATCCCCTGCCCTTGTATCTTTCTTTCTCGTTCTTCGTTCGTTCTTCGCATTGGAGGGCAGCGATCCACGAGGCTCTAGGGGCGAGCGAATCGACCTAGGGCAGCCCATAGCCGCCGCGAGCCCTGACGGGGTCCCTCCCGGGCAAGTGGGGCTTCGGGTCTACAAAAGTGCCCGCCGACTGTCTTGCGTATCGCGCTGTCGGTCGGGTCTCCTTCGACGTGAGCTGCGGTGCATCACCCCCGGCGTCGAGGGTACACGTGACGTGTTCGTGTGCGAACACCAACGTAGTCTTAGCGCCCAACAAATTTGCCCGTGTTTAGCACTCCCAAGACCCCCATAGGCAATTGGGCGGCAAACGGAGTCCCAATTGACCTTGCATTTGGCCCCAGTGGTCTTGTTAGTCCCCTCAAAAAGGAATGCGCGCTTAAACTTGTTAAGATTATTGAGGGTGCTAGAGGGACAACGAGCGGAGTGATAAAGTAGATGGCTTGGGAGGAAAGCACCGACTTGACCAAGATGGTGTGTGCCATGGGCGTGATCATTTGCCCGTCCCAAGGGACCAACTTTGCCGCCGCCTTATCCTCTAGGAACTGGAAGTCAACCTTTTTGAGCTGCCACACGGAGATCGGATGGCCTAAGTATTTCATTGGGAAGGATCCACGCGCCGCCCGAATGTTTTGAAGGATGTCCGGCAAATCTCCAGACCAGATTTGATTTCATCCATAAGAACGCACGGACAATCCTTTGTAAAGTGGATGGATGACTTGTTGAAACTCATCCTCTGAACCAGAGGCATCACAGTATTCAGCGGCCTCCGTATTTTTCATCAATAATAAATCATCCCATACGCCAGTCGAAAAAGAAAGTAGCCCAGGTCTGGACCAAGGCCCAAAGTGAACCCGACATGCTCGGGGACTTCCGGCCAGTCATAAACGCCTGCATAAACCCAAGACAAACAGAGGACTAAACCAAACTAGATCACCAATGATGCCTACCCTTCTTCTTCTTTTGTTTTGAAACAAACAAACATAAGCTAATTTGCTCAATAATATAGACAAGGGATTTCAAAACATACAACATTTTTTGCATTACTAAAGGATCAGCTAAACTAGCCTTCAGGTTCGCTTGAAATGTTCTCGTATAAATCGCTCCCCATGCGATGGATACTTTCTCCGGATGTACTCACGGAGGCACTTCTGGTACGAGAAATCGATCCAGACGCCGTCCGTGCGAACTACGAAGAGGCATCTCGACTTCCTGAACTGCGGGTGCCTATCGACCATGATACCGTCAAGCCCACAGCCAATCTTATCTTCAGCGCGTGGATGGTAGGCAAGGATCTTTTCCGCAACGACGATTTCGTCGGCGGGACCAAGGCATTCGCCGTCTGCGTATCTGTCCGAATGGAGGATGTCCTTGATGAGCTGCACGATGGGTTCGACGTGGCTGAGGATCTCGGCCTCTGCGGCCCTCCACGGCACCTGGGACACGGGCTCGGCCTGCTTCGACGCCGGCGGCCGCGCGGAGTGAGGGGGCTCATAGGCGGTTGTGGAGCAGGACAGCAGGCGGCGGGGGGACAGCGCCGGCACGAAGCGCGGTCCCAGGCGGGCGTGGAGGAGGAACGGTACGGCGACGGCGGCGGCCAGAGCCATGCCGCCCCTTTTTGGTGCTGTGAGTGGATGGGTGCGTGGGGGAGTGACTGGTAGGTGGTAGCTATTCGAGGAAGAAACTTATCCTTGTGGCCGCACAGCGGAGAGGACGGAGGGGGCACAGAAGACGGCAGACGGGATTGTCGTTTTGTTCGACGACGGGGACGGGCCATGTCCCGTGCATGATGAATTTCAAAACGAATTTAAAAAACCCGTCCATATACACACCGCCCTACACGTGTTTTTTTTGGAGGGGGGCCCTACACGTGGGTGCTTCTAGTTTTTTTAGGGGTGAAGGACACTTTATTGATTAATTGGGAAGTTCAAATGAATACAAAAAGGGTAATGTGGATAGCCCAGCCACAAACGGTGACCCTGGTTAAGTGAAACCGAAAATTTAACCAAGCTATGAGCTTCTTTGTTTGTGTCCTATCTTCGAAGATGATATCACATGCTTTAAAAAGTTGTTGATTCGCATTGATCTCTTGAACTATTCTTCCCTTGTGAGACATGCTTTATATCATTGATAAATGACAACACTCCACTATTACATGAGATGATGATTCTTCCTAGATTCAGATCTTGTGCAAGTGCTTGCGCTTCTCTACATGCTAGTGTTTCAAGACAGACTGGGTTATTAATGCCTGGAAAAACCATCACCGAGGACCCTAAGAGAAGGCCCTTGTCATCACGGCATACAGCAGAGGGTGTGCCATGAAGCCATCTCGGGAGAGCCCTCCGTCCACATTGATCTTAAACATCCCTGCTGAAGGAGGCGTCCAAACCTAGTGCAGCCAAACATTTGCAAAGGGAGTAGGTCTCATCGGTCTAGGGGCATTCTTGATGCTCTCCAATTCAGCAATGAAGCGTTGAATGAATATATGTGTGGCCAGAGGACTTTAGAAAATAGACTCATGGATGGCCTTCCGCCTTGCTGTCCATATAGCCCAGAGAGTCACCGTGAGGGTGACAAACTTTTCATGTGATGAAGTATCCATCATCCCAAAGAGCCAATGTTTTGCGCTTGGGCCCGTCGTAGCAATTAAGTGCTCAGCTAAGTCGCTATCAACAAAAGCACAGACACACCTCGACGCTGTGCACTCGAGTAGGGAATGACGCCATGAGTCTGTCGCTCCACACAACTGGCAACTATCAGATCATGAAATATGTCGATGATGCCAGACGTCTTTAGTTGGAATAGAATGCGTTGCCAGTCTCCACAAAAAATTGCGTAGCTTTCCTGGGACATCCACCTGCCAGAGCTGCTTCCATTCATTCTCCTCGGCTCCAGAATTGGAGGAGCTCGCACACCCATCGAGCCAAGCCTCCCGTCGGCGCTGTGTGTGGGTGAGCATGTGGTACACCCACCTCACTGTGAACAAACCATTCTTCTCGAAATCCCATGCCCAGAAATCCTCATTATTTCTTATACAAAGTGGTATGCTGAAGATTGCATCCACATTGGCGGGGAGAAAAGTTTGTTGTAATACCTCCCTATTCCACGAGGCATCAACATGATTTATGAGCTCACTAACCAAGATGGCGCGGACCGCCGCGAGGCACACAATCGGTCTCATGTTTTCATCTCTAGGGATCCAGTTGTCCGACCAAATATTGATTGAAGAACCGTCCCCAACTCTTCGGATCAAGCCTTGGCGTAGTACATCTCTTCCTTCAACTATTGCTCGCCATATCTGTGAAGGATGGTTCCCAACTTCTACTGACAAAATATTACCAGCGGGGAAATAAATAGCTTTCAGCTTCATGGGACAAAGGGTGTCAGGATATTGTAGAATGTGCCATGCCTGCTTAGCAAGCAACGCTAGGTTGAAGAGCTTCTAGTGATTTTGGAGAAGCAGTTCAAAAAATCATCCCAAAGGTCAGTCGACAAGCCCAAGCCCCGGATCAAGGCCCAAAATGAGCCCGACTAAAGGAACTACTGGGCTCGACACGGTCCAACCAAAGGGCGCCCCTATGTCTCGCATTAAGCGAGCACAGGGGCAAGGCTCGCGTCGGTGGGAGCCCAGATGGGCCGGTCCACCCGCGTGGGAGGCCGCGACCTTTTCTTTTTCTTTTTTTCTGTTCTTGTTTTTTGCTTTATGTTTATGCTTTTTCATACTTTTAAAATATTCTAGATGTATATATATATATATACAAAAAATCATTCTTCAAGAACACATTTGGAAAATGTGAATAAGTATTAAAAAATGTTAAATATGAATATACAAAATATTGAACAAGTATTTCAAAATTTTGAATAAGTATTAAAAATTGTTGACCAAGTATTCGAAAAATGTTGAAAAAGTATTTGAAAATGTGGAATAAGTATTCAAAATATTAAACGACTATTTCAAAATGTTGAATATGTATTTAAAAAATGTTGACCAAGTATTCAAAAAATGTTGAATATGTATTAAAAATGTTGCGCAAGTAATTGAAAAATGTTGAACAAGTATTTAAAAAATGTTGAATAAGTACTAAAATGTTGAACAAGTATTTGAAAAATATTGAAGAAGCATTCAGGGCAATGTTGAACGTGTGCGCGAAAAGTGTTGATCACTTACTAAAAGATGTTTTTGATACTTGCGAAAATATAGAGTGAAAACGAAAACAAACATAAAAAAACAAAAAAATGGAGAGAAAAAGAGAAAAATCAAGAAGAAAATGGTGAAGAAAAAACCAAACCAAACCAAAAATGGAGAAGAGAATGAAAACGATACAAAAAATAGAATAATGTAAAAAAAACGAACATATATTAACCGAATAAAAACAAAATGCACAAAGAATGAAAGAAAAACAAAAAAAGGCTGGATTACCCTCAAGTAGGATGCGCCCCTTTTACATAGCATGAAACGAACCACCGTCGAGTGGTTAGCGCGGTGTGCGTCTTCGCTGAAGACCTGGGTTCGATCTCTCATTTCGCCCCCTATTTTTACAAATGGGCGCACGTAAATGGGCTGGCCCAATACGTCGTCAGGGGGAAACAAACATAAGGCTGAGTACCGTAAAAAAATGTTAGTGAGACCAAGCAAACCAGAAGGTACGTTAGCCTGCTTATTACAAGGGTGTGTTTGGTTGTTGTCACGAAGTGTTACGGCACGGGTCGGTCGGTTCCATCCACATGACCCATTCCCACGTTGCAATCAACAAATTCCATGGAACGATGGATCATGCGATATGCGGAACCGCTCTCTCCTATGACACCCCTCCTCCCCACACCGTTGGGAGTCGTGGTCGTGCGCCAGCGGGAGCATGGCATCAAGCCGGCCGCCGCGCTTGAGCACACACCGTCGAGAGCCATGGTTGTGCACTATTGGGGACCTCACATTTAGTCGACCGCCGCACTGGACGGAGCAACCACTCCAAGAGAACGATTGTGCCTGACCGTCGTGGTCAATTTGGCGTTCTTCCTCAAGTCCAGCATCGATCAAATTTTGACCCCAGGAATCGTTCCATCCTACCTCAGTCTCTTGTAGCTAAATACCAAGATGGAATGAAATGGTTCCATGACACTCCACTTGGTTCTGAAACCAAACACACCCTAAGGAGATGATGAATAACCTTTGCTATTTTTAGCAATGATTCACTTGCTGGTCAAGCTGATAAAGTTGATATTACTATTGGTAATGGTGGAACTAGTAGATCTGCTATAATTAATGACTTAATTGAGCATGAAAAAGAGAAATGCTTGAATTTTGCTAATACTGAAAGCACAAGTGCTTCCTGGGTGGTTTTGGTAATTAATGTCAACATATTTTTTGTTGGACTAATGTCTTTATCTATTATATTTCAGATAAGTTCCAAAATGGAGTAGCGTGGACAAGAGGATGTGGAACCCCTGCAAGATGCTAAGAACAAAGGATTGGCTCAAGCTTAAAAGCTCAAGACTCTACATTTTCATTTTAGTGATCCAAGATCACATTGAGTCCATAGGAAAACCAATACTATTAAAAGGGGATGAGGTGTTGCTCTATGGCTTGCTTGCTCAAAGTGCTTAGTGATATGCTCCGAAACCCTCAACCACTTTCTCATATCCACATATGTCCCAAATCAAAAGTCAAACTCGGCCCCACCGAAATGTTCTATCCGGCGCCACCGAGTTCACTTGACATAGCCACTGCCAGAAACCCTAATCAATTCGGTCTCACCGAGATGGGCTCGCAAACTCTCTGTTACCTATTGTAATTATTTCGGTCCCACCGAGTTTGCCTGACCAACTCTCTGTTTTGCTTATTACCAAAATCGGTCCCATCGAGTTTGTGTAATCGGTCAAACCGAGATGAGGTTTTACCCTAACCCTAGCACATCGGTCCCACCGAGTTGACCATATCGGTCCCACCGAAATGCCTAACGGTCACAATACGAATTGAATCGGTCCGACCGAGTTTTCTGATCCGGTCCCACCGAGTTTGGTAAATTGTGTGTAACGGTTAGATTTTGTGTGGAGGTTATATATACCCCTCCACCCTTCCTTCATTAGCAAGGAGAGCCATCAGAACGTGCCTACACTTCAGCATTCATTTTCTGAGAGAAAACCACCTACTCATGTGTTGAGACCAAGATATTCCATTCCAACCATTTGAATTTCACCCGAAAGGTTGAAGAGACAGTAGATGTGAAGTTTGATGAATATAACGGCTCGCAAGTAGAGCAATTGCCAATTGATGTAGGAGACAAAGACACTCCGGAAGCAATCCAAGACTTGTCTATTGGCAAGATTCGTCCAACGGAGGTCAAGGAGAGTACCTCGTCTGTCCAAGTGAAAGCTTCTACCTCACGACAAGGTGAACCAAGAGTTGACATGGAAGCATCCACAAGTGGAACACACCAAGATGAAGAAAACGAGGAAGTACATCAAGATGAACCTCATCAACCTCCTTCTCCACTTCGACAAGAGAATGACAACATCAACAACGAAGAAGACCAAGAAGAAGAATGAGATGATGAAGAAGATGCCCCACCTCGACCCAAACAAAAGCTCCCACGAGTTCGAGCAAGAGTCTCAAGAGACCATCCCGTCGAACAAATCTTCAATGATATCCAAACAGGGAGAATCACTAGCTCTAAAACTCATTTGGCTATTTTTTGTGAACATCATTCATTCATCTCTAGCATTGAACCTATGAAGGTTGAAGATGAAGGAAATATGCCCTAGAGGCAATAATAAAGTTATTATTTATTTCCTTATATCATGATAAATGTTTATTATTCATGCTAGAATTGTATTAACCGGAAACATAATACATGTGTGAATACATAGACAAACAGAGTGTCACTAGTATGCCTCTACTTGACTAGCTCGTTGATCAAAGATGGTTATGTTTCCTAACCATAGACATGAGTTGTCATTTGATTAACGGGATCACATCATTAGGAGAATGATGTGATTGACTTGACCCATTCCGTTAGCATAGCACTTGATCGTTTAGTTTGTTGCTATTGCTTTCTTCATGACTTATACATGTTCATATGACTATGAGATTATGCAACTCCCGTTTACCGGAGGAACACTTTGTGTGCCACCAAACGTCACAACGTAACTGGGTGATTATAAAGGTGCTCTACATGTGTCTCCGAAGGTACTTGTTGGGTTGGCATATTTCAAGATTAGGATTTGTCACTCCGATTGTCGGAGAGGTATCTCTGAGCCCTCTCGGTAATACACATCACTCAAGCCTTGCAAGAATTGCAACTAATAAGTTAGTTGCGGGATGATGTATTACGGAACGAGTAAAGAGACTTGCTGGTAACGAGATTGAACTAGGTATTGAGATACTGACGATTGAATCTCGGGCAAGTAACATACCGATGACAAAGGAAACAACGTATGTTGTTATGCGGTCTGACCGATAAAGATCTTCGTAGAATATGTAGGAGCCAATATGGGCATCCAGGTCCCGCTATTGGTTATTGACCAGAGAGGTGTCTCGGTCATGTCTACATAGTTCTCGAACCCGTAGGGTCCGCACGCTTAACGTTCGTTGACGATATAGTACTATATGAGTTATGTATGTTGATGACCGAATGTTGTTCGGAGTCCGAGATGAGATCACGGACATGACGAGGAACTCCGGAATGGTCCGGAGATAAAGTTTGATATATGGGATAGTAGTGTTTGATCTTCGGAAGGGTTTCGGAATTCACCAGAAGGGGTTCCGGATGTTTCCCGAAATGTTTGGGCACGAGAACACTTTATCTAGGCCAAAGGGGAAAGCCCACGAGGCTTTTGGAAAGTGCAAAAGGAAGTTTTGCAGAGACCAGAGGCTAGACGCCGGGAACCCTGGCGTCTAGCCCTGGAGTCCGAGAAGGACTCTTGCCTTTCAGGTGAAACCGACTTTGAGGAGGCTTTTACTCCAAGTTTCGACCCCAGGGCTCAACATATAAATAGAGGGGTAGGGCTAGCACCAAAGACACATCAAGAAACACCAAGCCGTGTGCCGGCAACCCCGTCCCCTCTAGTTTATCCTCCGTCATAGTTTTTGTAGTGCTTAGGCGAAGCCCTGCGGAGATTGTTCTTCACCAACACCGTCACCACGCCGTCGTGCTGCCGGAACTCATCTACTACTTCTCCCCTCTTGCTGGATCGAGAAGGCGAGGACATTACCGAGCCGAACGTGTGCAGAACTCGGAGGTGCCGTGCTTTCGGTACTTGGATCGGTCAGACGTGAAGACGTACGACTACATCAACCGCGTTGATATAATGCTTCCGCGAACGGTCTACGAGGGTATGTAGACAACACTCTCCCCTCTCGTTGCTATGCATCACCATGATCTTGCATGTGCGTAGGAATTTTTTTGAAATTACTATGTTCCCCAACAGTGGCATCCGAGCCTAGGTTCTATGCGTTGATGTTATGCACGAGTAGAACACAAGTGAGTTGTGGGCGATATAAGTCATACTGCTTACCAGCATGTCATACTTTGGTTCGGCGGTATTGTTGGATGAAGCGGCCCAGACCGACATTACGCGTACGCTTACACGAGACTGGTTCTACCGACGTGCTTTGCACACAGGTGGCTGGCGCGTGTCAGTTTCTTCAACTTTAGTTGAACCGAGTGTGGCTACGCCCGGTCCTTGCGAAGGTGTAACGCCCTCGATGCGGCTATATCTCCCACGTGTCGAAGCACGACTTAGAGGCATAACCGCATTGAAAGCAATGTCGCAAGTGAGCTAATCTTCACACAACCCATGTAATACATAAGGGAAAGGGGTACATAGTTGGCTTACAATCGCCACTTCACACAATACATAAATAAAGCATTACAATATCCAAATACAATCAAGGTCCGACTACGGAACCAAAATAAAAGAAGAACCCCAAATGCGACAAGGTCCCCTGATCGACCCCAACTGGGCTCCACTACTGATCAACTAGAACAAAACACCACAAAGGACAAGATCTTCATCGAGCTCCTCTTGAGCTTGGTTGCGTCATCTGCAAGGACTCATTGACACCTGTAAACTGGTTTTGGAAGTATCTGTGAGTCACGGGGACTCATCAATCTCGCACCCTCGCGATCAAGACTATTTAAGCTTATGGGTAAGGTAAAGGTATGAGGTGGAGCTGCAGCAAGCGACTAGCATATATGGTGGCTAACATACGCAAATGAGAGCGAGAAGAGAAGGCAAAGCACGGCCGAGAACCTGTGATCAAGAAGTGATCCTAGAACAACCTACATCAAACATAACTCCAACACCGTGTTCACTTCCCGGACTCCGCCGGAAAGAGACCATCACGGTTACACACGCGGTTGATACATTTTTAATTAAGGTCAACTTCAGGTTTTCTACAACCGGATGTTAACAAATACCCATCTGCCCATAACCGCGGGCACGGCTTTCAAAAATTCAAATCCCTGCAGGGGTGTCCCAACTTAGCCCATGACAAGCTCTCACGGTCAACGAAGGAATAGACCTCCTCCCGAGACATTCCGATCAGACTCGGTATCCCGGTTCTACAAAACATCCTCGACAATGGTAAAACAAGTCCAGCAACACCGCCTGAATGTGCCGACAAATCCCGATAGGAGCTTCACATATCTCGTTCTCAGGGCACACTCAGATGAGCAGTCCGTACAACTAAAACCAGCCCTCGAGTTTCCCCGAGGTGGCGCTGCAAGGGGCTCTAGTTTGGACCAACACTCAAAGGAGCACTGGCCCCGGGGGGGGGGTTAAAATAATGATGACCCTCAGGAGCGTGACTCCCAAGGGAAAAAGAGGCTAGGTGGCAAATGGTAAAACCAATGTTGGGCATTGCTGGAGCAGTTTTATTCAAAGCGAACTGTCAAGGGGTTCCCATTATAACGCAAAATCCGGGAACATAACACCGATATGACGGAAACTAGGGCGGCAAGAGTGGAACAAAACACCAGGCATAAGGCCGAGCCTTCCACCCTTTACCAAGTATATAGATGCATTAATTAAATAAGATATATTGTGATATCCCAACAAGTAAAACATGTTCCAACAAGGAACAACATCTCCATGTTCCAACAAGGAACAAACTTCAATCTTCACCTGCAACTAACAACGCTATAAGAGGGGCTGAGCAAAGCGGTAACATAGCCAAACAACGGTTTGCTAGGACAAGGTGGGTTAGAGGCTTGGTTCAACAATATAGGAGGCATGATAAGCAAGTGGTAGGTATCGCAGCATAGGCATAGCAAAAGAGCGAGCATCTCGCGAGCAAAGATAGAAGTGATTTCGAGGGTATGGTCATCTTGCCTGAAATCCCGCAAGGAAGAAGAACGAGTCCATGACGAAGACAAACGGACGTAGACGAACGAATCCTCACAACACGACGTTACCGGATCCAACCCGAAGAAGCAAACACTGGAAAAGAAGCATACAACATAGTAAACAACCAACACATCAACATGGCGTGATGCACAATCGAGTATGATGCATGTCCGGTTTAATGAAGCATGGCATGGCAAAGTGCACAAACAATCCTACAAATTAAGTGGAGCTCATTATGCAACGGAGTTGCATATTGAAGAAAACACCACATGACTTATGTAGTTCTCTCTCGTTTATGTACCCAACAAGATTAAATGTTGTTAGCATTGCAAGAGGGTGAAGCAAATGAAAACTACATATCTAGTCAAGTTTAAATGAGGCCGGAACAACATACAACAAGTCCGGAGACAAACCTCATGTGCAATTTAAGGATTTGGTATTGTTCTTCCCCTAACCATATTTTAGAGTTGTTAAACATGCAAAGTAAAGCCACCATGTTAAACTAGGCAAAATTCTACCCCATTTACATATAAAGTTTATTAAAAACCGAGCTACGGTTATTTAGTTATGAATTAAATCATATTAACATGGCATTTAAGCAAATTTACTCAAACAGCATTTTAAACATTTTAAACAAGGATGAAAATGGCATATTATTAAACTAGACAAAATTCTAAGCAACTTTCATATATAATTCATTGTAATCCGATGCACCAATTGTGAGTTATTATATGCATGTAGTAGAAGGAGGTTTCTGTAAAACTGCCAACTCTGGAATATTGACAAAATCGCTGAAAGAAAAAAAACAGGAGCGGGCCGAAACTGAAACAGGGCGCTGGGTCTGCGGTGGCTCACCAAGGTCTAACTTCAAATGGGCCGGCTCTGTGGGCTGCAACTGGCAGAAAGAGATGGCGGTGCGTCTAGGCGAGGCCGGTCCGGGCGCAGTCAACGCGCCTGGTTCCTTCGATGCAGGGAGGCAGGGAAACAAGCTCGTGCTTGTCAGAAGGCAGCGACGCGGCAGGGGTGCATGGGACTCCGGCGAGCGGTGAGATGACGCGGCTTCGGCGTGGCGTCGGAGAGGATGGCAGGGGCGGCTTCCTCTGTCTGCTCCCGACAGAAGGATGAAGCGTGGCACGGATGGAGCTCGAGGGAAGCAGCGGCGACCTGGAACTCCGGCGGCTGGCCACAGGTGATGCTGGCAACGGGAAGGTTTGGACTCGAGCTCTGTTCGAGCACAAGATGGTGCAGGGCAAGGCGGAGGAGGCGTCAGGGTCTCCTGGTTGTTGCAGGCGCGCGGGCGACAAGGAGGTCGGGATGGCAAGCTTGAGGCAGAGGCGGCTGGATGAATCTGAGGTGGGGGAGGCGCGTGAGGTCCAGGTGCGGGACGTCATTCTCCAACGAGGCAAGGGCGCAGACGACGCGGAGATGGCCGGATCCGGGCGGTGAGGAGGCAAACGGCGACTGGGCTGGGACGGCACAAGGACGATGCCGACGTGCTCCACGGCCACGTCAGTCGGCGGAACTTGCCAGTCTTGGAGGAGATTGAGGCACGGCGGGTGGGGCCTCGCTGGAGCTAGATGGATGGATCGTTGCGGTTGCGGGCCGGGGCGACGTTGTGACGAGGCCGAGGCTGGCTCCTTTCGGTTCCTGCGAGAAGACGCAGAGGAAGAGAGAGATGAGATGATGGGGATGGAAAA
This sequence comes from Triticum aestivum, assembly GCF_018294505.1. Classification (NCBI taxonomy): domain Eukaryota; kingdom Viridiplantae; phylum Streptophyta; class Magnoliopsida; order Poales; family Poaceae; genus Triticum; species Triticum aestivum. The sequence continues at coordinate 572,670,602 of NC_057797.1, forward strand.
ACAGAGGGAAGAAGGAAAAGGGAAAGGGCGAGGAAGTGTTGGCCTGGCGCTCCGGTGGTCCTAGCTACGGCCGATGATGCCGTGGCCGGAGATGCTGCCGTCGGAGACACGCAGCCAAGGAGAGGCAGCTGCTCGGGCGCGGGTGCTGGTTGGGTGGGCTGGACGCGTCCAAGGAAGACAGAGGGAGCTGGTGATTTGGAGCGATGGAGAATTTAGGGAAGAGGGTGGAGGCAGTTGGTTGGATCGGGATGAGATCCCGAGGTGGAAGAGGACTGGTGGCGACGGCTGGGAGGATGGGACAAGGCTCCTAAATTTTAGGGTTGGACCTCAAGTATATATAGCAAGTGGATTTGGGGTGCATCTGGGCCCTCGATTAAAATCAGACGTTCTCAGATAAACAGGTTAGGGGCCCAATTAAGAAAATGGAGATATTTTGTAGATGTTTGGGGATGATCCGGATCCAATGGTGATGACTGTTCGGGTCGGGTCCGGGACAATTTTCGGACGCGCGCGAGGAGGACCGCGGGCTGACGAGAGAGGTTAGGTTGGGTCTGGCGGATTGTGAAGAGAGGGTTGGACTGAGAGAAGAGGGGAGAGATGCAGCCCGGCACGGTTTTCGGAGACCGAGAACGTCCGACGTTAGACCGGCTATACTGCCGCTATAGTTATCCGCTGGGGTGTCAAACGGACTCCGAACGCGATGAAACTTGGCAGGCAGCCTACCTACAACATAAAAACACCGCATGCCAACTTTCATCCCATTCCGAGAACATTTTCCGGCCACTTATAAAATAATATTTCGGACGTGCCGCGGGCGCGTGCAAGTGTGGCTGGTCTCAGAACAGACAACAGAAGGAACTGGGGGAACCCGGACGGATGCAGGTTTTGAAAACATGATGATGCAATGCACATAATGACATGATGAAATGCAACACGCAAGCAAATGACATGGCAACGACAGCGAATAACTGGACGACACCTGGCACATCGGTCTCGGGGCGTTACAGAAGGTTAAAACAACACCAACTTGACAAACTATCATTGTGGTTTTGATGCGTAGGTAAGAATGGTTCTTGCTAAGCCCGTAGCAGCCACGTAAAACTTGCAACAACAAAGTAGAGGACGTCTAACTTGTTTTTGCAGGGCATGTTGTGATGTGATATGGTCAAGACATGATGCTAAATTTTATTGTATGAGATGATCATGTTTTGTAACCGAGTTATCGGCAACTGGCAGGAGCCATATGGTTGTCGCTTTATTTTATGCAATGCAATTACGCTGTAATGCTTTATTTTATCACTAAGCGGTAGCGATAGTCGTGGAAGCATAAGATTGGCGAGATGACAACGATGCTACGATGGAGATCAAGGTGTCACGCCGGTGACGATGGTGATCATGATGGTACTTTGGAGATGGAGATCACAAGTACAAGATGATGGTGGCCATATCATATCACTTATATTGATTGCATGTGATGTTTATCTTTTATGCATCTTATCTTGCTTTGATTGACAGTAGCATTATAAGATGATCCCTCACTAAATTATCAAAGTATAAGTGTTCTCCCTGAGTATGCACCGTTGCGAAAGTTCTTCGTGCTGAGACACCACATGATGATCGGGTGTGATAGGCTCTACGTTCAAATACAACGGGTGCAAAACATTTGCACATGCGGAATACTCATGTTAAACTTGACGAGCCTAGCATATAACAGATATGGCCTCGGAACATGGAGACCGAAAGGTCGAGCATGAATCATATAGTAGATATGATCAACATAGTGATGTTCACCATTGAAACTACTCCATCTCACGTGATGATCGGACATGGTTTAGTTGATTTGGATCACGTGATCACTTAGAGGATTAGAGGGATGTCTATCTAAGTGGGAGTTCTTAAGTAATATGATTAATTGAACTTTAATTTATCATGAACTTAGTCCTGGTAGTATTAGCATATCTATGTTGTAGATCAATAGCTCGCGTTTAGCTCCCCTGTTTTATTTTTGATATGTTCCTCGAGAAAACTAAGTTGAAAGATGTTAGTAGCAATGATGCAGATTGGATCTGTGATCTGAGGTTTATCCTCATTGTTGCACAGAAGAATTATGTCTTTGATGCACCGCTAGGTGAAAAACCTATTGCAGGAGCAGATGCAGATGTTATGAACATTTGGCTAGCTCAATATGATGACTACTTGATAGTTTAGTGCACCATGCTTAAATGGCTTAGAATCGGGACTTCAAAGACGTTTTGAACGTCATGGACCATATGAGATGTTCCAGGAGTTGAAGTTAATATTTCAAGCAAATACCCGAGTTGAGAGATATGAAGTCTCCAACAAGTTCTATAGATAAAAGATGGATGAGAATAGCTCAAGCAGTGAGCATGTGCTCAGATTGTCTGGGTACTACAATCACTTGAATCAAGTGGGAGTCAATCTTCCAGATAAAATAGTGATTGACAGAATTCTCTAGTCACCATCACCAAGTTAGTAGAACTTCGTGATGAACTATGATATGCAAGGGATAACGGAAACGATTCCCAACCTCTTCATAATGCTGAAATCGGCGAAGGTAGAAATCAAGAAAAATATCCAGTGTTGATGGTAGACAAGACCACTAGTTTCAAGAAAAGGGCAAAGGGAAGAAGGGGAACTTCAAGAAGAACTGCAAGCAAGTTGCTGCTCAAGTGAAGAAGCCCAAGTCTGGTCCTAAGCCTGAGACTAAGTGCTTCTACTGCAAAGGGACTGGTCACTGGAAGCGGAACTGCCCCAAGTATTTGGCGGATAAGAAGGATGGCAAAGTGAACAAAGGTATATTTGATATACAGATTATTGATGTGTATTTTACTAGTGTTCGTAGCAACCCCTCGGTATTTGATACTGGTTCAGTTGCTAAGAGTAGTAACTCGAAACGGGAGTTGCAAAATGAACACAGACTAGTTAAGGGTGAAGTGACGATGTGTGTTGGAAGTGGTTCCAAGATTGATATGATCATCATCACACACTCCCTATACTTTTGGGATTAGTGTTGAACCTAAATAAGTGTTATTTGGTGTTTGCGTTGAGCATTAATATGATTTGATCATGTTTATTGCAATACGGTTATTCATTTAAGTAAGAGAATAAATTGTTGTTCTGTTTACATGAATAAAACCTTATATGGTTACACACCCAATGAAAATGGTTCGTTGGATCTCGACCGTAGTGATACACATATTCATAATATTGAAACCAAAAGATGCAAAGTTAATAATGATGGTGCAACTTATTTGTGGCACTGCCGTTTAGGTCATATTGGTGTAAAGCGCATGAAGAAAATCCATGCTGATGGGCTTTTGGAATCACTTGATTATGAATCAGTTGATGCTTGCGAACCATGCCTCATGGGCAAGATGACTAAGACTCCGTTCTCCGGAACAATGGAGCGAGCAACAGATTTGTTGGAAATCATACATACTGATGTATGTGGTCCGATGAATATTGAGGCTCATGGCAGGTATCATTATTTTATGATCTTCACAGATGATTTGAGCAGATATGAGTATATCTACTTGATGAAACACAAGTCTGAAACATTTGAAAAGTTCAAAGAGTTTCAGAGTGAAGTGGAGAATCATCGTAACAAAAATAAAAGTTTCTACGATATGATCGCAGAAGTAAAATATTTGAGTTACGAGTTTGGCCTTCAGTTAAAAACAATGTGAAACACGCCACCTGGAACATCATAGTGTAATGGTGTGTCCGAACGTCATAACCGTACTTTATTAGATATGGTGCGATCTATGATGTCTCTTACCGATCTACCACTATCGTTTTGGGGTTATGCATTAGAGACAGCTGCATTCACGTTAAATAGGGCACCATCTAAATCCGTTGAGACGACACCGTATGAACTATGGTTTGGCAAGAAACCTAAGCTGTCGTTTCTTAAAGTTTGAGGTTGCAATGCTTATGTGAAAAAGTTTCAACCTGATAAGCTCTAACCCAAATCGGAGAAGTGCGTCTTCATAGGATACCCAAAAGAAAATGTTGGGTACACCTTCTATCACAGATCCGAAGGCAATATATTCGTTGCTTTGAATGGATCCTTTCTAGAAAAGGAGTTTCTCTCGAAAGAAGTGAGTGGGAGGAAAGTAGAACTTGATGAGGTAACTGTACCTGCTCCCTTATTGGAAAATAGTTCATCACAGAAATCTATTCCTGTGACTACTACACCGATTAGTGAGGAAGCTAATGATGATGATCATGTAACTTCAGATCAAGTTACTACCGAACCTCGTAGGTAAACCAGAGTGAGATCTGCACCAGAGTGGTACGGTAATCCTGTTCTGGAGGTCATGTTACTTGACCATGACGAGCCTACGAACTATGAGGAAGGGATGATGAGCCCAGATTCCCGAAATGGCTTGAGGCCATGAAATCTGAGATGAGATCCATGTATGAGAACAAAGTATGGACTTTGATTGACTTGCCCAATGATCGGCGATCCATTGAGATTAAATGGATCTTCAAGAGGAAGACAGACGCTGATAGTAGTATTACTATCTACAAAGCTAGAATTGTCGCAAAAAGGTTTTTCGACAAGTTCAAGGTGTTGACTACGATGAGAGTTTCTCACTCGTATCTATGCTTAAGTCTGTCCGAATCATGTTAGCAATTGCCGTATTTTATGAAATCTGGCAAATGGATAAACAAAACTGCATTCCTTAATGGATTTATTAAAGAAGAGTTGTATATGATGCAACCAGAAGGTTTTGTCAATCCTAAAGGTACTAACAAAATATGCAAGCTCCAGCGATCCATCTATGGACTGGTGCAAGCATCCCGGAGTTGGAATATACGCTTTGATAAGTTGATCAAAGCATATAGTTTTATACAGACTTGCGGTGAAGCCTGTATTTACAAGAAAGTGAGTGGGAGCACTACAACATTTCTGATAAGTATATGTGAAAGACATATTGTTGATCAGAGATAATGTAGAATTATTCTACAAAGCATAAAGGAATGTTTGAAAGGAGTTTTTCAAAGAAAGACCTCGGTGAAGCTGCTTACATATTGATCATCAAGATCTATAGAGATAGATCAATACGCTTGATAAGTTTTTTCAATGAGTACATACCTTGACAAGATTTTGAAGTAGTTCAAAATGGAATAGTCAAAAAGGAGTTCTTGCCCGTGTTACAAGGTGTGAAGTTGAGTAAGACTCAAAACCCGACCACGGCAGAAGATAGAGAGAGAATGAGAGTCATTCCCTATGCCTCAGCCATAGGTTCTATAAAGTATGCCATGCTGTGTACCAGACCTATTGTATACCCTGCCCTGAGTTTGGCAAAGGAGTACAATAGTGATCTAGGAGTAGATCACTGGACATTGGTCAAAATTATCCTTAGTGGAATAAGGATATGTTTCTCGATTATGGAGGTAACAAAAGGTTCGTCATAAAGGGTTACGTCGATGCAAGTTTTGACACTGATCCAGATGACTCTAAGTCTCAATCTGGATACATATTGAAAGTGGGAGCAATTAGCTAGAGTAGCTCCATGCAGAGCATTGTTGACATAGAAATTTGCAAAATACTTACGGTTCTGAATGTGGCAGACCCGTTGACTAAACTTCTCTCACAAGCAAAACATGATCACACCTCAGTACTCTTTGGGTGTTAATCACATAGTGATGTGAACTAGATTATTGACTCTAGTAAACCCTTTGGGTGTTGGTCACATCTCGATGTGAACTATGGGTGTTAATCACATGGTGATGTGAACTATTGATGTTAAATCACATGGCGATGTGAAATAGATTATTGACTCTAGTGCAAGTGGGAGACTGAAGGAAATATGCCCTAGAGGCAATAATAAAGTTATTATTTATTTCCTTATATCATGATAAATGTTTATTATTCATGCTAGAATTGTATTAACCGGAAACATAATACATGTGTGAATACATAGACAAACAGAGTGTCACTAGTATGCCTCTACTTGACTAGCTCGTTGATCAAAGATGGTTATGTTTCCTAACCATAGACATGAGTTGTCATTTGATTAACGGGATCACATCATTAGGAGAATGATGTGATTGACTTGACCCATTCCATTAGCATAGCACTTGATCGTTTAGTTTGTTGCTATTGCTTTCTTCATGACTTATACATGTTCATATGACTATGATATTATGCAACTCCCATTTACCGGAGGAACACTTTGTGTTCCACCAAACGTCACAACGTAACTGGGTGATTATAAAGGTGCTCTACAGGTGTCTCCGAAGGAACTTGTTGGGTTGGCGTATTTCGAGATTAGGATTTGTCACTCCGATTGTTGGGTTGGCTTGGCTGGGGTTTGGTTATGGTTTGGTGGGTTGGTTTGCCTAAGTTTATAGACCCGGCTAAGATAGGATTAGCCAATGGTCAGCCTGGCTCTGATACCAAGTCTGTCACGACCGATTTTCCAGGTGTTAAATTCCAGAAAATGGCCGTTGTACTCACCAGCCCCAGGATAACTATTAGCTGATGAGGCACCAACTTGATACAGAAATTCCAAGCAAAATACAACATATGTAGTACAAGACCATTCTGTCCTGTGAGTACAACAATTGGTTTCTAGTGGTTGATGGCGGAAGCGGTTTGTGAGACATCAGTGTCTATGGGACTCCATTTCCCACAGGAATAGCTGACCAGGTCAACTCCTATCTTCGCGAGGCCGCTATCACCGTTGCTTAGTTTCCGGGGCTGTCACCGCAACGCTCCTCTCCATGCAGAAATCTGGCCAAGACAATAGCCAGGGACAAGCCAGTGAGTACTTTGAATGTACTCGCAAACATTATGAACACTGGGATAATATAATTGATAATCATGCACTGAAAAATTCTATGATCACATCGTCAGTCATAAATAAAACATCTTTTATGCATGCAAGCAGGTTATTTTCATGCAACATGAATAAGCAGTAATAGAGTGGGAATAAAATGCCGCAGTCGGGCGTCTGAGCGACACCACATAAAGGGCTTTAAAAGAAATGCCACAGTCGGGCGTCTGAGCGACACCACATAAAGGGATTTAAAAGAAATGCCACAGTCGGGCGTCTGAGCGACACCACATAAAGGGCTTTAAAAGAAATGCCACAGTCGGGCGTCTGAGCGACACCACATAAAGGGCTTCAAAAGAAATCCCACAGTCGGGTGTCTGAGCGACACCACATAAAGGGCTTATAAGAGAAATGCCACAGTCGGGTGTCTCAGCGACACCACGTAAAGGGCTTATAAAATAAATAATCACAATGAATATCCAGGAGGTAGAACCGTCCCAGGGATACTGGATAATACAGATAATGCAACGGTTAGTCCATCACAAAATAATAATCATGGTCCTCACAAGTAACTAGTCGGTATCCAAGTTTGGTTTAACAATATCTCCTCCGAAGACCGACACTAAGACCAACACTTGACCCATCCCAGACTGTAATCCTTAACCATGGACACGGCTATTCGAATAGGTTTAATCTCTGCAGAGGGTGTACTCTTTACCCACGAGTAATGGATTCCTTTAGTCCATCGGGACTAATTCCGTCTACGGCCTTTTAGTTGAAAACACGCCTAACTTGCACACACCAGCTTAACTCATCTGTGTCTGGAATCACCCACGACACTTGTTAAGCAAAACTCTAAGTGGGGAGGCTACAACCTCGCGTACATTGGATTAAATTTATATCGCGCGCTCTAAGGGGTGGCCTCCCCTCTCGGTCCCAACCGGAAACACCCATGCCCCCTGACCAGGTGGTATGCCTACCGGCTACAACCGACATCTTCCACCATGGCCTCTCTGTATGGTGTGTGCTGGAAAGGGGTTGACGACTTACTGAACCGTACCCTACCTGCGGCAGGGACAAGTGGTAGTACGAGGCAAGTATGGGGGTTACTGGAACAAGACTCGGTCTACGGTCGACTCAGGAGGTTTATAAATTCCCTGCATGACATGTATAACAAATATATTTCAACCAACAAAATCACCACTCAATATACCTTACCATGCCATACCGGATATAACCGTCCCGACGAAGACCGGCGATAAGCTCACGCCTACCCAAGGCAAAGGCTTTCCCGGATTTCTTTCCGGCATGCATGCAAGGCACATGAGGATGATTACCATCACAAGTATATTCATTTCCAACAGCAAGGAAATCACTAATTTGCATTCATGCAAATGATCATATCACATGAAATAACAAGTTCTCCGATATAAGGTGGTGTTATAAATGTGTCAACTAACACACCAAAAATATTATTCTGGGGTTCAGAATGCTTGCCTTAAAGGTGTGGAGTGGTGGGGTGTTCTCCAAAACTTTTGAAAGTTTTCTTCCTTTCTCCAAAAATCCTATTTTCAAAAATATGCAAATAGCACATATTTCAAAAATAGTACAAAAAAGTTGTTTGGAAAATTTTCAAATAAATCTTAAAATAAACTAGACAGAATTTGAGAGATGTAGGAAAAAGAATCAATTCATTTAGAGTTATATTCAAAGAGTTATAGATAGTCAAAGTTCTAGTCAAATCTGTTATTTAAATAAAACAGAAAAGAAAACGCTTCGAACGGGGTTACGCTTTCGCACAGAGAAGACGTACTTGAGCCTTTATGCCTCCACTTATCCAGCGTGGCTGGCGCGTGAGTCACTGACAGTGGGCCCGGGGGACCCACTGGTCAGGTTTGACTAGTCGACCTCCCTCTTCTTCCTCTGCCCCGAAAGGAGGCGGTACATCCGGTGATCGTCGCCGGCGAACGGTGGTTCTTCGCGGGCATCTGAATGCAGGGATGGATCCGCCACTCCTAGGCGGTCCTCCCGGTGGTTGTAGGGTCGTCGGGGGTGGAGGGAATCACCGGCGGCGAGCTTCGCGGCGGCCGGTGGCTTCGGGAGTTTTGGGCGTTTGAACTACGGTGGCTCCCGGTCGGGTTTTGAGTAGCTGGGCGGCTCCGCAAGTCGAAGTGGAGTCATTTGGTGGCGTTGGATGGATGGGAGGGGCTCTGGTTGCGGTGAATGGAGCTGGGACGCGGCGGCGGCCGAACCGGCCGAAGTTGGGGAAGGCGGCTTTCCCCCGACGATTGCTGGCTGTGGGGGTGCCATGGGGGTGGCCTGAGGTCGCCTGAGTGCTCGGACGAGCCCGGGGGCCTCCTTTTATAGCGCGACGGGGTCGGTTCCGCGGCGGCGGATAAGGCTGCCGCCGACCGACGTTCTGTAGCTTGCAGGGCAATGTGGCGGGGCTGGGGATGGCGACAGGAGCTAGCGAACGAGCGGGCACTGCTCCAGGTGCGAGCTGGCGAGCGGGAGAGGCTTGGCGGCGCCGACATGAGCAGGGGCTGTCGGGCAGCCGTGGCGACTAGCTCCTGGCCTGCCGGGGACGTGGCGAGGGCTCTTGGCGTGTTGTGGTGGGAAGGGAGCGAGTGGCGTGGCTCTGCAGAGCGGGCAAGGCCAGGGGCGCGACGCGTCGGCTCGGCACGACACGTGCAAAACGCGTGCTCTGCTCGCGCCCAGAGCATGCACGAAACGTGCTCGACGAAATGCCATGGCATGCTGGGGGTTCCAAACCGCAAGAGGGTTAGCAGGGTGGGGCTATAGGCTAGGGAAACACCATTGGACAGGCTGGTTTGGTCAGGGGATCAAGTTCATAGAGCAAACACAAACCCATGTCAAAACTGATCATGCCCATAAGGTGTTTGACAAAATGCTAAGGGCACTTAGGCAGGTCTTGGAGTGGCCAAAAACTCCAGATGGTGGTCTCTTTAGATGAATAAGAGGGTGGTGAGGTTAGTTTGTGAAAAGCACAAACTTGTTAGTGCAAGTTTTGCAAAACTACAATTCTGGACAGGGGATAAATGGCATTATTTCATGAACCAAAAATATGCCAATGGGTGCATGCTCCTGGACTTAGGGGTTTGGTAGGGCTGTCTACAAGTAGGAGAAGGCACAAGGTTACTGGAGCAAAAATAAATAGGGTTGCAGTAGAAATCACAAGGCTGGACCAGAATGGAAAAGAGGTTGATTCACTCAAAATTTTCAAAGAACAGCACTAGGTTTTTGCATAATGTTGAATCATATGCTACTACCAACATCCCCTAATTTTGGTGGAGGCCAGAGAGAAATATTTAAATGGGTTGTAGTGCAAAATTGCACTCTGGACCAGAGAAAAAAAATGGATGCAGAGCTCAAAATATTACATGAATAAAATATATTTTTGTATAAAAGTGATTTAAAAACATCACATGACATCTCCAAACTTTGGTTGGAATTTTAGGTGAATTTATCAAATGGTTGTAGTTCAATTATGGCCATATAACCTTGGAAAACCATTTTTCAAGAAAATAAAGATCAAGCAATTTAATTAGGTAATTAGTTATACTGATAAAAGAAAAGTTTTTCTTGAGAGGTTAAACAAGTCCAATAACATATTTGAAGGGTTTTCACTTTAGGGAACAACTCCATGATAATAAGAAAGGAAATGTTTCAAAAAATCAAAAGGGAGTCCAAAAAAATCAAAGTTTTAATTCCTGGCAAAAATTTTAATTTAACAAAACAAGGCCAAAATTTTGGGGTGTCATAACACTACCCCCCTTAAGAAAAATCTCGTCCTCGAGATTTGTTCAAAGTTGTTTTAAGAAAAACTATACGCAATAAAAATGTGGCTACAGTGAGAGGGCAATAAGTGGTGCAAACCACAGTGTGGATACTGTGCTGCATGGAAAAATCTACGGTTCGGGACAAAACGTGAGATTTCTACACTGGATATAAATTTAGAATAACTTCTAAATTTAAATATACGCTGGTCGTACCCGAGAGCATAGTGCTCCCTGTGGCCGACAGGTGGACCCGGGGCCCACTGTCAGCCTCTTCTTCTCCCTCTGGTTCTCTCTTCTTCCTCTCTCCCGCGCGCTTTCCCGCGCTTTCTCCACCGGCGATGTCTAGCGCGTAGGGCATCTAGGCCGTACCGCGGTAGTGCGCGGCGTGCTAGCTGCCGGTGCAGCGTGCACTCACCTAGCGGGCCAGCCTGCTGTCGGCACTGCTCGCGGATTCGTCTCCAAACACCAGCGATCGGCGACGAGCGGCGTTGGTGGACTTCGCCCACCGTACACCGAGCTCGAGCTATAAAACGGCCGGGGTGCCCCTCTCTTCTTCCTCACACCTGGCCTCACTTCTCCTCCTCCTTCTTCCTCCATTACTGCTTACAAAAGCTCGGGTTAGGCTCTAATGGCGGAGGCGATGCCGGACTGGTTTGCGATCCTAATATGTGGAGGGCTGGCGACACTGCTGGGGCTCTCCGTGCTCTTGTGCGCGATGATCCTCGACGATCGTCACGACGCTGCTGCTCGGGTGTTGGCTCTCCGCGGTGGTGGTAATCACGAGGAGTAGATGGGGTGTGCCGGGTGCTAACTGTTGTTAGGGGGTGATTAGCTGGATGTAACACCGTTGCAAAGTTTTGCAAACAGTGTATGTGTTCGCATGATTATGGTTGTGAGTCTGCTGCCGTGGTGCTGTGTGAAAATAATTAATCCACGTCGTGAGAAGGTGCAGATGTAGCAACTCAGGGAAAAGAAATCTCACTCCAGGATTTTGCGAGGGAAAAATAGTTAATTTAAAGGAGCATAAACCACAACAAAAACTACACACATTAGTAGAAGCCAAATTATTGACTCGTCGTACAAACTCAGGGTATCACGCATAAGTTACACACATAAATAAATGTTGCAATAATGAATACCGCAGCGACGTCTAAAATGGAAACGGTAACTGGACGGGGTCCCTAGAAAACGTCTCTGGTATTGGGATACATTCCTCTTCTATCGGGGGAAGTGGATTGACCAGTCGATGCACGTGTCTCTCCTGGTCGGGCCTTAGTGCTCTGCCGATGGCGATCTGAGGATTTAAATCTGCGAGGCTCTGGAGATAACCCATCACACGTTGGGTTAAACGCTCTTGAGCGATGACGTACTGGACAAGGTTGGCCAGGACTGGGTCTCTCTCAATTGGTCCACCGGGAAAAGATGTCACTCCTCCGGGTGCTGCACGGCTCGGGAAGTAATAATACCCTCGTTCGCTGGCATGGGGTACCGCGAATCGAAGGCGAGCAAGCACTTCGTATGCAACAGCTTCTATGGCCATATGTGGGGTTGGCATAGATTTCCCCATGAAGGAGACCTCCGTTGGGTCTTGGTTTGAGTTTACGGGAGGGATGTGTACTGCTGCCCAATATCTCGAGGTGGAAGGGGTAATCCTTGATTTGAACAGCTCGTACTGGGGTGGCTGGGTAGCGCCCATGGTACTGCAGGTAAAATCCCGCAATATTTTGACAAAACTACCTGGGGTTGCATCTGGGGTTCTCAGATAAATGCTAGGGCTCGGCATGGCTAGGAAATGGTTGCAAGGGTGGTGCACAAGGTGAGAGGTGCTTGGTAAGGTCACGCGGTGGCCTTTTTATAGCACCGGAGCTGGGTCATTTTTACCGAGGTGAATGGTAAAAAAATTTCAGCTCTGTTCCAAGGGTCGGGGTCAAGCCACAGATTCACACATTTCACTATAGTGATGTGTTACTGTGGGGTTGACGGGGTGATTGTTGGTAACTGTGTCTGGGATAGAAATCTTATACTGCATACTGGCGTATCCAGGGAAGGCTACTATTAAAACAGAGGCACGACAACAGGCGGCATTTAATTACAAGGCCACACGATTACAAAGCGAGGGTACACTGGGACTCGATATGACTCGGGTGACTTAGTCTACTTCGTTTACATCCAAGCGGGCGTGCCTTGAGGCTCCTCCACGGGTCTCATCGTCGGAATTAGCTGGAGTGGGTTGAGGGCTGCAGGCTCGGGGTAGCGATGAGGACCATCTCGGGGATTGTTGGCCACAATTCCGTTGGAGTGTGCTCCCAATATGCGACGAAGCACCTCTGGGGTTATCGCAGCACCTTGGCCGATGGCTGGGGCAGGCCTCAGGGACTCGATCGGGTGTCCAAACAGCACGACTGGGTTGTCGGCGTTGGGCTCGTTCTCTTCTCTTGCCGGGGCTCGACGAACCAGCTCTCCACGAGCTGCGATTAGATCAATAGTGATTTGATCACACAGTTCCTCTAGTGCACTTACATAGCGCACTAGGTGCAATAATGCGGGATCTGTCTCGTGATCTCCGTTGGCAACTTGGGGTGGTCTACCATACCCTTCACGTCTGGGATAGTAGTGGAACGTGCGACAGTTAACTCTGGGCGACAAGTGCCGGAGATGAACTATAGCCTCTCGAGCAGCTAGTTGGATGGCTTGAGGTTCAAAGGAAGTTGTCCTTCCGGTGAACCTGTAGGGGCGCTCGGGCTCTAGACCCCTACCGTAGATGTGTACAGTGGCCCAAAATTGACGGTTCTCACCGCTCATGGGTCCTTGGTACACAACATATTCTGAGGGCTCTTCTAACGCATAGGCACGACGGGTGAGGTTTGCGAGTATGGTCACAAAGCCTCCAAGGTTGGTTGCCGTGGTCTCATTGTGCACGACAGGGCCATGCATTGTAGCTTGGTTTGGGGTAGAGGTTGTGCTGTGCTGTGTTGGGGCTAGCGTGCCCCTTTTTATAGGAAAAAGGGGGCGGAGTCTTCCTTTGCACGCTTGCGAGAAAGGACTATTTAAGATTCGATCACTGGCGCATGAGCGACAGGTTAGGTTGATAGGTTGGGCACCGACTGCCAAAAGGTGTTGGGTCACTGTGTGGCTATCTTGCACGAGAAGCTTGGCTGGGGTTTGGTTATGGTTTGGTGGGTTGGTTTGCCTAAGTTTATAGACCCGGCTAAGATAGGATTAGTCAATGGTCAGCCTGGCTCTGATACCAAGTCTGTCACGACCGATTTTCCGGGTATTAAATTCCAGAAAATGGCCGTTGTACTCACCATCCCCAGGATAACTGTTAGCTGATGAGGCACCAACTTGATACAGAAATTCCAAGCAAAATACAACATATGTAGTACAAGACCATTCTGGCCTGTGAGTACAACAATTGGTTTCTAGTGGTTGATGGCGGAAGCGGTTTGTGAGACATCAGTGTCTATGGGACTCCATTTCCCACAGGAACAGCTGACCAGGTCAACTCCTATCTTCGCGAGGCCGCTATCACCGTTGCTTAGTTTCCGGGGCTGTCACCGCAACGCTCCTCTCCATGCAGAAATCTGGCCAAGACAATAGCCAGGGACAAGCCAGTGAGTACTTTGAATGTACTCGCAAACATTATGAACACTGGGATAATATAATTGATAATCATGCACTGAAAAATTCTATGATCACATCGTCAGTCATAAATAAAACATCTTTTATGCATGCAAGCAGGTTATTTTCATGCAACACGAATAAGCAGTAATAGAGTGGGAATAAAATGCCGCAGTCGGGCGTCTGAGCGACACCACATAAAGGGCTTTAAAAGAAATGCCACAGTCGGGCGTCTGAGCGACACCACATAAAGGGATCTAAAAGAAATGCCACAGTCGGGCGTCTAAGCGACACCACATAAAGGGCTTTAAAAGAAATGCCACAGTCGGGCGTCTGAGCGACACCACATAAAGGGCTTTAAAAGAAATGCCACAGTCGGGCGTCTGAGTGACACCACATAAAGGGCTTCAAAAGAAATGCCACAGTCGGGCGTCTGAGCGACACCACATAAAGGGCTTATAAGAGAAATGCCACAGTCGGGTGTCTCAGCGACACCACGTAAAGGGCTTATAAAATAAATAATCACAATGAATATCCAGGAGGTAGAACCATCCCAGGGATACTCGATAATACAGATAATGCAACGGTTAGTCCATCACAAAATAATAATCATGGTCCTCACAAGTAACTAGTCGGTATCCAAGTTTGGTTTAACAATATCTCCTCCGAAGACCGACACTAAGACCAACACTTGACCCATCCCAGACTGTAATCCTTAACCATGGACACGGCTATTCGAATAGGTTTAATCTCTGCAGAGGGTGTACTCTTTACCCACGAGTAACGGATTCCTTTAGTCCATCGGGACTAATTCCGTCTACGGCCTTTTAGTTGAAAACACGCCTAACTTGCACACACCAACTTAACTCATCGGTGTCTGGAATCACCCACGACACTTGTTAAGAAAAACTCTAAGTGGGGAGGCTACAACCTCGCATAGCATGGGATCAAATTTATATCGCGCGCTCTAAGGGGTGGCCTCCCCTCTCGGTCCCAACCGGAAACACCCATGCCCCCTGACCAGGTGGTATGCCTACCGGCTACAACCGACATCTTCCACCATGGCCTCTCTGTACGGTGTGTGCTGGAAAGGGGTTGACGACTTACTGAACCGTACCCTACCTGCGGCAGGGACAAGTGGTAGTACGAGGCAAGTATGGGGGTTACTGGAACAAGACTCGGTCCATGGTCGACTCAGGAGGTTTATAAATTCCCTGCATGACATGTATAACAAATATATTTCAACCAACAAAATCACCACTCAATATACCTTACCATGCCATACCGGACATAACCGTCCCGACGAAGACCGGCGATAAGCTCACGCCTACCCAAGGCAGAGGCTTTTCCGGATTTCTTTCCGGCATGCATGCAAGGCACATGAGGATGATTACCATCACAAGTATATTCATTTCCAACAGCAAGGAAATCACTAATTTGCATTCATGCAAATGATCATATCACATGAAATAACAAGTTCTCCGATATAAGGTGGTGTTATAAATGTGTCAACTAACACACCAAAAATATTATTCCGGGGTTCAGAATGCTTGCCTTAAAGGTGTGGAGAGGTGGGGTGTTCTCCAAAACTTTTGAAAGTTTTCTTCCTTTCTCCAAAAATCCTATTTTCAAAAATATGCAAATAGCACATATTTCAAAAATAGTACAAAAAAGTTGTTTGGAAAATTTTCAAATAAATCTTAAAATAAACTAGACAGAATTTGAGAGATGTAGGAAAAAGAATCAATTCATTTAGAGTTATATTCAAAGAGTTATAGATAGTCAAAGTTCTGGTCAAATCTGTTATTTAAATAAAACAGAAAAGAAAACGCTTCGAACGGGGTTACGCTTTCGCACAGAGAAGACGTACTTGAGCCTTTACGCCTCCACTTATCCAGCGTGGCTGGCGCGTGAGTCACTGACAGTGGGCCCGGGGGACCCACTGGTCAGGTTTGACTAGTCGACCTCCCTCTTCTTCCTCTGCCCCGAGAGGAGGCGGTACATCCGACGATCGTCGCCGGCGAACGGCGGTTCTTCGCGGGCATCTGAATGCAGGGATGGATCCGCCACTCCTAGGCGGTCCTCCCGGTGGTTGTAGGGTCGTCGGGGGTGGAGGGAATCGCCGACGGCGAGCTTCGCGGCGGCCGGTGGCTTCGGGAGTTTTGGGCGTTTGAACTACGGTGGCTCCTTGTCGGGTTTGAGTAGCTGGGCGGCTCCGCAAGTCGAAGTGGAGTCATTTGGTGGCGTTGGACGGACGGGAGGGGCTCTGGTTGCGGTGAATGGAGCTGGGACGCTGCGGCAGCCGAATCGGCCGAAGGTTGGGAAGGCGGCTTTCCCCCGACGATTGCTGGCTGTGGGGGTGCCATGGGGGTGGCCTGAGGTCGCCTGAGTGCTCGGACGAGCCCGGGGGCCTCCTTTTATAGTGCGACGGGGTCGGTTCCGTGGCGGCGGATAAGGCTGCCGGCGACCGATGTTCTGTAGCTTGCAGGGCAATGTGGCGGGGCTGGGGATGGCGGCAGGAGCTAGCGGACGAGCGGGCACTGCTCCAGGGGCGAGCTGGCGAGCGGGAGAGGCTTGGCGGCACCGACATGAGCAGGGGCTGTCGGGCGGCCATGGCGGCTAGCTCCTGGCCTGCCGGGGACGTGGCGAGGGCTCTTGGCGTGTTGTGGTGGGAAGGGAGCGAGTGGCGTGGCTCTGCAGAGCGGGCAAGGCCAGGGGCGCGACGCGTCGGCTCGGCACGACACGTGCAAAACGCGTGCTCTGCTCGCGCCCAGAGCATGCACGAAACGTGCTCGACGAAATGCCATGGCATGCTGGGGGTTCCAAACCGCAAGAGGGTTAGCAGGGTGGGGCTATAGGCTAGGGAAACACCATTGGATAGGCTGGTTTGGTCAGGGGATCAAGTTCATAGAGCAAACACAAACCCATGTCAAAACTGATCATGCCCATAAGGTGTTTGACAAAATGCTAAGGGCACTTAGGCAGGTCTTGGAGTGGCCAAAAACTCCAGATGGTGGTCTCTTTAGATGAATAAGAGGGTGGTGAGGTTAGTTTGTGAAAAGCACAAACTTGTTAGTGCAAGTTTTGCAAAACTACAATTCTGGACAGGGGATAAATGGCATTATTTCATGAACCAAAAATATGCCAATGGGTGCATGCTCCTGGACTTAGGGGTTTGGTAGGGCTGTCTACAAGTAGGAGAAGGCACAAGGTTACTGGAGCAAAAATAAATAGGGTTGCAGTAGAAATCACAAGGCTGGACCAGAATGGAAAAGAGGTTGATTCACTCAAAATTTTCAAAGAACAGCACTAGGTTTTTGCATAATGTTGAATCATATGCTACTACCAACATCCCCTAATTTTGGTGGAGGCCAGAGAGAAATATTTAAATGGGTTGTAGTGCAAAATTGCACTCTGGACCAGAGAAGAAAAATGGATGCAGAGCTCAAAATATTACATGAATAAAAGATATTTTTGTATAAAAGTGATTTAAAAACATCACATGACATCTCCAAATTTTGGTTGGAATTTTAGGTGAATTTATCAAATGGTTGTAGTTCAATTATGGCCATATAACCTTGGAAAACCATTTTTCAAGAAAATAAAGATCAAGCAATTTAATTAGGTAATTAGTTATACTGATAAAAGAAAAGTTTTTGTTGAGAGGTTAAACAAGTCCAATAACATATTTGAAGGGTTTTCACTTTAGGGAACAACTCCATGATAATAAGAAAGGAAATGTTTCAAAAAATCAAAAGGGAGTCCAAAAAAATCAAAGTTTTAATTCCTGGCAAAAATTTTAATTTAACAAAACAAGGCCAAAATTTTGGGGTGTCATAGAGAAGAGGTAAAACAAAGTTGCTTCTTCGACAAACGAGTGAAACCAAAGAACCTTGCGAGGTTAAGCCATTTTGAGTAAAGAAAACAACGGAGATGATCGAGGCTGAAAACACTGTGTTAACAAAGAGGAACAAGGAAGAACAAGGTTGAAAGCACTCCGATTGAAAAGAAAAGGAATTAAATAAGAACTTGATAAGATGAGAAGATACTTGATGAAATCACAATACACTGCCTCCGGAACAAAAGTAAGAATGGAATGGGATGAACGAAGGGAAACAAGATCTCGAGGGAGCACGCTTGCGACAAATGCTAGAACGGAGTTGTTGGAAAACCAACAACGAAAAGAATAAGCTTGATATGGTCTTATGGAATCCATCTCAAATTATGAGGTGACAACCTGCCACTCACGGGAAAAGAATTGGATTGATATGAACAAATTGACGAGAAAGTATATCGCACTGGAAAAGATAAATGAAGAACTTGGATCCTTTATAAGCACCATAATAGCAAACATCCTTAGGGAAGGCTTACGGTGAAATATAATCCAAGATAACTCCAAGGAACATGTGAATCATGAAACATGAACTCAAATTATGAAGAATGACATAATACCGCCTTCATTGATACGGAAGAAAAAAATTACACTCCGGATTACAATATGAAGAAAGCTTGAGCTTCTTAGAAAAGAAAGTTGATGAATGTTTCAAGAAGGAATATAAATCCTTGCTGAACCATCATGTAGAACCTTCATGAAGAACTCTGGTAAACAAAAGAATAAAAAGAAAGAGAAATTGAAAACACAAGGTGAATCCTTGCAATGATTTAGATGGATCTTCATGATGATATAATGCGGAAAAAACATGGAACTCCGGAAAAGAAAAGATAAGCATCTCGAACTTAGGATGTGATACGATGAACCACTCCGGAAAAAGAATTAAACACTTGGATGGGACAAGAATAAGAATTATGTTATGCATTCCTTCAACAATTAAAATTGATGATAAGCAATGGAATTGGCATACTACTTATTCTCGTAGAAAGGATTAAGATAGATATATCGTCAAACTTGGGAAGGTCTTCAATGAACCACCGGTAGAATTGAAATAACGAATAAATTGATAAGGAAAAGAAATCTTGAACGAACCGCCGTAAGAATTGAAAAAGAACGAATAAAAGATAACGAATCACCGGGAAGAATTTGCAAATGAACGAAGATGCTTGAGAGAAATTAGATACATGAGAACGAAGGGATCACAAACTAATTAGAGATCACTTGAATGAAGCACCGGTAAGATTTTGGAGAACCATAGCTGAAAGCCGAGAATGAATAAATCTCAGATGATGGGCTCCGGATAATCAAACTAAGAAGACTCTAGAATTGCTCCGGATAGGTGAAAAGAATTCTCACAATCAAAAACAATTATGAGAGGATGGCAACAAACTAGAATCACGAATCTTGAAGAGAACGGACCAAGATTGAGAGGAAAAATCTTCTTCGGTCTTGAAATGTTGAGCGTGACGACGAGAAAACACCACCGAGAATTGTTGAGATACTCCCGAATGAAAATTAGAAAGGTTGAGCCAATGATGGAAAGAATTTGAAAGATCTTGGAGAAAGACATTTGACTGATGATAAATCATTTTTATGTCAATCTTTGAAACGAATTTGAAAAACTCCGGGAAAATAAGAAGAGTCAGGTAAGATCCTGGGAAAAGACCTGTGGGTTAGGGCCCACTCAAAAGATACACTGTTGAAATGATTAAAGGAGAGATTGCACTGGTTGAATTAAAAAGCTTGAATGAGATAACATCCTCAAAATAGCTTGAATGGATTAAGAGTGGAAACACGAATCTTCTGAGATATCTTTAGCACTCCGGAACAAATGAATAGCGAGAGGTGGATGATAAAGAGGTGCACCGGTAAGAAAAGGTATTTGAAACGAGGAAAAAGGATATGATCCACAAAGCTTGACTTGGTTCCACCGGAGAAGAAAAAGAATGAATAATGGTGCACTAGAAACTCCGTTAAAATCTTCATGAGAATCACCGGATAAGAATATTGATGGAAAAAGGATGGAGAGACTTCACAAGAATAAAAGGATACTTGATAAAGAAATCTTAGTCCTTGAAGAAAAAGGGTGGGTGGGCGGGAAAACAAAGGCAACTTGGGGATGGATGAAACAAACACCATTGAGAAGAAATGATAATTGATCTTGCTGATGTTGAAAAGATCGGATCCACCTGAAGAGAAAACACGCCGGTGAAAAGGATTGACAAGACAATCTTGATGATCAAGAAGGATTGATATCCACATCGGAGTATGAGAACACCATTTGGGAAAGGTATGGAATCAACACTTGACATTGAAGCAACTCGAATACCACAACTCAAAACAAAACAAAGGGTTGGCTTGCAGAATAAGCCGGAACAAACATATGATAGAGATTTCGTCCGAAGTTTTCGTGGTGGGGCCTACACGGGCTCGATCGTACAGTACCATCATGTACAAGGCAGTGCACATGACATACGAAGCGTCCCCGAGTCGGCATAGCCAAGGACTCTTTAAGACACAACGAGATCACTGTAAAACCGACCGTGAATAGGCGGACCACTAGACGTCGAACCCCAATTTCATATCATACATCTGTCGGAAAGATATCCTAAGAGCTACTTGATTTCCCACCTATGATACTCCCGAACCTTTCCGGTTATGTAATTAGGTGTTGGGGATACAGGGGAAGCATAATATCTCACCCAAAACTAGCAAATCCTACATCCAGCTGTATCCATCCTTCAACACATAACCAAGAAACCTTCGGAAATCATCTACCTCAACCTTCGAAAAGCATCCGTTATACAAGTTATGGCAATACTCCCGAACTCCCGCCCCAGTACTGGGTGGCGTCGAGGTTATCTCATCAACAAACTGCATAAAAGAGATTTTCGATGTCGGCGTACTAACTCAGGTATTCCAGAACTGCAACGATAAAATTGTGACGACAACACCTCGGAGCTCAACTCCCCGGGACACTGCCACAACCCCTAAAGACAGGAGGCACCAAGAACAATGTTCTCGTCACAAAACCATCGGAACGATTCCAAGATACCCGCGTGATCCTAAATTTTTTTTAGTGAAATTTGAGAAGAGAATAGTCAAAACTCTACGTCAGGATGCCTTACCAGAGCGATGAAGGGACTGAGGAGTAAAAAGAATTCCTAAACTCTCCGATATATAATTCCTAAATGACTCAAAACATTTTTTTCTAGACTTAACAACGGCTACTAAAAACGATCAAGCAGTGGGGCTCCTAAGGTCGGGGAAGGATCTGATTACCAACTTGTAACGCCCTCGATGCGGCTATATCTCCCACGTGTCGAAGCATGACTTAGAGGCATAACCGCATTGGAAGCAATGTTGCAAGTGAGGTAATCTTCACACAACCCATGTAATACATAAGGGAAAGGGGTACATAGTTGGCTTACAATCGCCACTTCACACAATATATAAATAAAGCATTACAATATCCAAATACAATCAAGGTCCGACTACGGAACCAAAATAAAAGAAGAACCCCAAATGCGACAAGGTCCCCTGATCGACCCCAATTGGGCTCCACTACTGATCAACTAGAACAAAACACCACAAAGGACAAGATCTTCATCGAGCTCCTCCTGAGCTTGGTTGCGTCATCTGCAAGGACTCATCGACACCTGCAAACTGGTTTTGGAAGTATCTGTGAGTCACGGGGACTCAGCAATCTCGCACCCTCGCGATCAAGACTATTTAAGCTTATGGGTAAGGTAAAGGTATGAGGTGGAGCTGCAGCAAGCGACTAGCATATATGGTGGCTAACATACGCAAATGAGAGCGAGAAGAGAAGGCAAAGCACGGTCGAGAATCTATGATCAAGAAGTGATCCTAGAACAACCTACGTCAAACATAACTCCAACACTGTGTTCACTTCTCGGACTCCCTGGAAAGAGACCATCAGGGTTACACATGCGGTTGATGCATTTTTAATTAAGGTCAACTTCAGGTTTTCTACAACCGGACGTTAACAAATACCCATCTGCCCATAACTGCGGGCACGGCTTTCGAAAGTTCAAATCCCTGCATGGGTGTCCCAACTTAGCCCATGACAAGCTCTCACGGTCAACGAAGGAATAGACCTCCTCCCGAGACATTCCGATCAGACTCGGTATCCCGGTTCTACAAGACATCCTCGACAATGGTAAAACAAGTCCAGCAACACCGCCCGAATGTGCCGACAAATCCCGATAGGAGCTGCACATATCTCGTTCTCAGGGCACACTCAGATGAGCAGTCCGTACAACTAAAACCAGCCCTCGAGTT
>NC_057797.1:572693253-572722201 GCF_018294505.1 Triticum aestivum
TAATGATGACCCTCAGGAGCGCGACTCCCAAGGGAAAAAGAGGCTAGGTGGGAAATGGTAAAACCAATGTTGGGCATTGCTGGAGGAGTTTTATTCAAAGTGAACTGTCAAGGGGTTCCCATTATAGCCCAACCGCATAAGGAATGCAAAATCCGGGAACATAGCACCGATATGACGGAAACTAGGGCGGCAAGAGTGGAACAAAACACCAGGCATAAGGCCGAGCCTTCCACCCTTTACCAAGTATATAGATGCATTAATTAAATAAGATATATTGTGATATCCCAACAAGTAAAACATGTTCCAACAAGGAACAACATCTCCATGTTCCAACAAGGAACAAACTTCAATCTTCACCTGCAACTAACAATGCTATAAGAAGGGCTGAGCAAAGCGGTAACATAGCCAAACAACGGTTTGCTAGGACAAGGTGGGTTAGAGGCTTGGTTCAACAATATAGGAGGCATGATAAGCAAGTGGTAGGTATCGCAGCATAGGCATAGCAAAAGAGCGAGCATCTCGCGAGCAAAGATAGAAGTGATTTCGAGGGTATGGTCATCTTGCCTGAAATCCCGCAAGGAAGAAGAACGAGTCCATGACGAAGACAAACGGACGTAGACGAACGAATGCTCACAACACGACGTTACTGGATCTAACCCGAAGAAGCAAACACCGAAAAAGAAGCATACAACATAGTAAACAACCAACACATCAACATGGCGTGATGCACAATCGAGTATGATGCATGTCCGATTTAATGAAGCATGGCATGGCAAAGTGCACAAACAATCCTACAAATTAAGTGGAGCTCATTATGCAACGGAGTTGCATATTGAAGAAAACACCACATGACTTATTTAGTTCTCACTCGTTTATGTACCCAACAAGATTAAATGTTGTTAGCATGGCAAGAGGGTGAAGCAAATGAAAACTACATATCTAGTCAAGTTTAAATGAGGCCGGAACAACATACAACAAGTCCGGAGACAAACCTCATGTGCAATTTAAGGATTTGGTATTGTTCTTCCCCCAACCATATTTTAGAGTTGTTAAACATGCAAAGTAAAGCCACCATGTTAAACTAGGCAAAATTCTACCCCATTTACATATAAAGTTTATTAAAAACCAAGCTACGGTTATTTAGTTATGAATTAAATCATATTAACATGGCATTTAAGCAAATTTACTCAAACAACATTTTAAACATTTTAAACATGGATGAAAATGGCATATTATTAAACTAGACAAAATTCTAAGCAACTTTCATATATAATTCATTTTAATCTGATGCACCAATTGTGAGTTATTATATGCATGTAGTAGAAGGAGGTTTCTGTAAAACTGCCAACTCTGGAATATTGACAAAATCGCTGAAAGAAAAAAAATAGGAGCGGGCCGAAACTGAAACAGGGCGCTGGGTCTGTGGTGGCTCACCAAGGTCTAACTTCAACTGGGCCAGCTCTGTGGGCTGCAACTGGCAAAAAGAGATGGCGGTCAAGGGCGGAGCCAGGATTTGGACATAGGGGGGGCCAAATG
Organism: Triticum aestivum; assembly: GCF_018294505.1. Taxonomy (NCBI): domain Eukaryota; kingdom Viridiplantae; phylum Streptophyta; class Magnoliopsida; order Poales; family Poaceae; genus Triticum; species Triticum aestivum. Next base: position 572,694,790 of record NC_057797.1, read on the forward strand.
ACGACGATGAAGCCAAAAAATATTGCATCACAAAAGTACCCAATAGTTTTGTATCCAAATATCATTCATATTTCACTTTGGCTAGACACACACTTATTTATCAGCCGGAGGCATTGTGTAGCTATAGCTAAATAGGTCAATAATGAAGTTGATAATCAAACTACTCCAAAGTATGAAATGAAATACAATGCTACTAAAAAATGTCATATGGAAATTTAAAATATACAAACAAGAACATTCATCGTATAACAAAACGGTTGGCTTTTAGCTTGCATTTATATAGGTTTGAATTAAAAATCATCATTGGTTGTATTTCATGTTTTGTTTTTGTATTAGGTCAAATACTCGAAGTAGATCGGTTGTTCCTCGTTGGCATGCGCGTGATATCTGACAATTGCGGGTGCCCTAGGCACTAGCGCTATGATGCAACGAAAAATTAAAATATGATGCATAACGATGTAAGATGAGAATTAAGAGAGATTAGCAGATAGTTTGATGTATTAACTACCCTGCAAAACAGGTTTGATGTATTAACCTCAGCTAGTTCGTTGGCTGGACCTGAAGAATTGGCCAGTGAATCAGCATGCGTCGCCTTGTGAATCGACGGATGGGGAGTACAGAACGGTGGAGGTGTAGCGCTAATCCGCACACACACGCTAATCACGGAGAGAATGCCCAGCCTTTAGCGAGGCCAATCTAGCCTTTCCCAAGGACTTGAAAACGACTCACTAATGGGCTTTTACGTGGGCTATTTCCTTCTTTCAGAATTCACATGATAGGGGGGCAAGTGCTTGTTTACGTGAAATAACATCAGTAATCCACATGTTGTGCTTCGCGTCTCGTCCATCGATACGGGGGGGCAGGCCCCTGCTCCCCCCCTTGTCTCCGCCACTGATCTTGCATGATGGTTGGCTCTTTTACCCTGGAGATGAATTCATGCAGATCATCTTGTAGACCATGACCATCCATCACTTTGTTTTACTACAATTCCAGTATGTACAAGTACAACACCATTCAGCGGGATCTTTATCTATTTTTTTGAAAAGATTCCTTTATAGTTTATTTCAAACTGAAAAGGATCTTTATCCATTGTCTGAAAAGATTCCTTTATAGATCATCTTGTACATGCATAGAACAGAAGTAAAAGACAAGTTGGGAGTTGTGCATTTCAAACTGAAAAGGATCTTTATCTATTTTCTGAAAATATTCCTTCATAGTTGTTTTTATTTGTCAGTAAAAGTAAGTAGGAAGACAAAGATTATGGTGGAAGTTCTTTTTTCTCTTTCTTGTGGACTGCAGGAGTGATAAAATGGTTTCTTTTGTTTATAAGTGTAATTTATAAATCATGACACTGTTCTCTGCTAAAAACCATGTGTGCGATGTAGGGCAGTTTTATAACATGAGGCTAAAAAGCACGGACACAGGGACGGAAAGTTGGGGATACGCATACGGGGATACGGGATACAACATTTTCCAAAAACAGCCAATCGGCAATTCCTGCCGTGTCCGTGCTTTTTAGTCATGAGCAATAGCATCAGCAAGGAAAGTAATATGTAATTACAGAGATCTAAACCCATAAATATCCTCTCAAAATCAATATTCCAATTAACTGTCATTGTCTTACTCTACTTCCTGTAGTATTTATAGTTCTTTTCAAGGTAAGCTTCACTAAACAGTTGAGAAACTTGCAGGTTCCATTCAAGAGAAAAATCGAGACATGTTTTTCTATGCATTGATCTATTAATGATGTTGACAACAAGGAATAGTGTTTCACCTAGTAGCTCAAGCTTGTACTGCACCTGCATTGGACAATGAAACATTGGGTTTGTAAGAACTTTACATTCCAGAGAATACTTAGTTAAGACTACTTTGCCGAATCCACGGAGCATCGAATGGAATACTTACCTCAGTCAACCAGTCAATGGGAATACTACGCCTTTTCTCATTGATATCAGTTTGGTGTGTCATGTCGGTGGGGGCCTCACAACTCAACTCCTACAGCACAAAGAATTTTGCAATGAGATTATTATTGTCATACCAGGCTGCGAACTCTGTAAATAACTCGACAAGGTTCCAAGCAGATAATTACCTTGGTCTGTCTGTAGAAGTTGTAATTTCAGCGACATATTCGGCAATTGCGAGGGAGTTCATGACATCGCAGTTGTCGATGTTAGGTGCTACCTGGTAACAAAAAGAACAAATATGCTAAAACATGAACAGAGGTACTTCAAAAGCAGGATGCTGGCCATGTAAATGTCTAAAGATTGATTAAATCTTCCATCAACTTATATGAACCAGTTGTTCACAAAATGTCATGCCATCGTGACCCACAGGCATGTCACCTAGACAAACTTTGTTTACTAACTATAATTAGCGTGTCCAGCATGCCATCTACCCTACACAAAAAAAGAACGCGCTTCTTTCGCTAATAATTTTAGGATGTCGTGCTTTTCATATAGACAACAGGCATTGCCGCATTCATACCCCCAATACTACATATAATCGCCAAAACAGAAAAGATCCGCTCTGGTCGCTTCTGGCAGTCTGGGGCACCACAGTAGGATGGCAGCTTGACGATTTCAGCATCCGCAGAAACGACGTTGTTCAAGACATAGCCATAGTCGCAGGAATGCTCCGGCAAAGCACGTATACCAGTGAAAACTCAAGAGAAGCTATATAGTTTTTCCTGTAGAAATTGTTGAGATGCAACAGAAATCAATTCAGCTGAAGTGGAAGTACCATGTCGGCAGCAACAAGCATCACCTTTTCTAGCTTGATGTCGTGGTGATTGGTTAGGACACACTGGGCGAAGAGGTTAGGGTTGCAGCCGTGGTTTATGAACCTTGCGAAACTTCCAACGGAGCCAGCATCGATGCAGTACTCGGGTGCCGGTGGTGCCTCGGAATTGTTCTCAACATGAAGTGATGGCATATGCATATCAGACCCTGACCTTTTCTCTACAAGAGTGGAAACAAATCATTTACAAACATCCATTTTTCAGAGACAAGCTAAGAAATCGAGCAATGAGACAAATGATGCGTAAGAAATAAAAGCTTTAAGTGAAAAATTAGTACCTCCAGTCCTCGGCAACACACCAACATACTCACAGATTGGAGCCCCAGGGAGGATGGCTACACATACCATCATTAAGTAAAAAAATCTGAATGTAATTATAAAAATCTGAATCTGAATGTGACCACCTTTGATGAAACAAAAAACTGCTAGGAATCATGGAACAGAACAACGAACAACATTGATCCTGCCACAAATGATTCTATGTAGCCTGAGCTACAAAGAAACTTTACCATGTTGTAATCTCTGTGTGTAACTGTACAAAACAATTAAATTCGACTAATATAGGCTTTAAGCATAAAAATCATAGGAACTAACACCATGTTTTCAGTACTATACCACCCCAAAGATTTTTACTTATTTAATATTCGATTATCTACTTAGCAGTAATCCATGATGGCTATCAAGAATCCATCCATAATATAGAAAAGCATCACCTGTATAAGAAACAAATAAAGCTAAAAAATCAAGTTCCTCTTGCTAACTTTTGTCCACCACCAGCACAGGGGTTCGGCATGGAGGGGGCGGTTGGGTTGGCTGGGGAAGTGGGGCTTATGCTAGGTGAGGCAAAAACTTGAGGGAATGTGTTTGCCGACCAGATGCCATCCAACAACTGCTAATTGGCCACCTCGAAATCATGCACAGCGGTGACGCTATCCCTCAAGCATCTAGACGATATATTGGGTAGCTTGCCATGGTTAACTTCAGAGGTGCAGTTGTTGGTCATGCTGAAGAAAATGCAACGGGTGTTGTAGGCTTGCGAACACACAAAACTTCCTCTGATAAAATTCAGTTTTGAACCTAATAGATATGAGCTTTAAACTGAGATATCAACAGCTCTCAGCAGGTGAAATCGGGCCTTCAACGAAACACAGCCCAAATTTCAATCTGAACAAAATCAACGAAAATTTGAATGGGGAAAATTTTAAGATCAGAACCAAACCTACCCACCTGGATGGTTCACGCGAACGGGCAGTGGCGCACGGTGGTACAAATGACGACAGAGGTACTGGAGGACGGCGCGCCGAGGAAAAAGACTCGACAGCCGAGGGCGCGTCGGGCAAGACACGACCACCTCGCCAGGAAGCACGCAATCCTACATGCTGAGCAGGTCCATCACCGGTGAGCCCGCGGGTGGTGGAGGCTGAGATGAAGAAACCCCATCCGTTGACGTCCCTTGGAAACGGACGGCAGTGGGGCAGATCCGGTCATCGCCGTCGTCGATCTGGTCGGGAGGAAGACTGGCAGTCGTGAGGGAGGGACCAACGGAGCTTCGGTCCATGGCCATGGCGTTCTGCATCGTGGGAACGAAGAGAGAGCAGAGATTAGTGAGGAGAGGAGGAGAGAAGGGAGGAGGAGGGAGTTGGGCGCGGCTGACCGGCATAGGAGGTCGGCGACGGCTTGCAGGAGCGCCGGCATCGACCGGAGACGGGGTCGACTTGGGGCGGATCAGTGGGAAGCGCACGGGAGGAGGGGAAGGAAGGAGCCCTCAAGTTTCTCGATCTGGGGCCTAGAGAAAGAAGTCACGATCCCAAAAACAGGGGGCTGCGGGCGAGGCCGCCCAATCTGCTCGGCACGTGATTGGGTGACGTGAAGCGCTCGCACGATTGGCAGACGACGGCGTCTGCTCGGCAGAACATTGCATCCTAGACGTTGATCTGAATGGCAAATCTTTGGCATAATATAGACGGTGGGATGTGTTTAAGTTAATTTAATTGGAGGATCCTGATTATTCTGTGTATAATTTGTTGTGTGGCTTTAGAGAAATTTATGTTTGCTCTTTTAATAGTAGTATAGATACAGGCTAATCACACGTGAGAACGTACGTAACTACTGGGCTTCACATGGGCCTTTTCCTTTCTTTCTTAAATTAGTGTTGAGATAGGGGGGGCCGAGTATGTATAAACCTGAGAAATACGTGCATTCGTATCGCTAATTACGTTGCATCGCTCGATCGTTAGGGGGGGCCAGGCCCCTGCTCGCCCCCCCTTGTCTCCGCCACTGATGGCGGTGGGTCTAGGCGAGGCCGGTCCGGGCGCAGTCAACGCGCCTGGTTCCTTCGATGCAGGGAGGCAGGGAAACAAGCTCGTGCTCGTCAGAAGGCAGCGATGCGGCAGGGGTGCATGGGACTCCGGCGAGCGGTGAGATGACGCGGCTTCGGCGTGGCGTCAGAGAGGATGGTAGGAGGCGGGACGACGTGGGACTTGTGGTCAACGCGGCAGGGGCGGCTTCCTCTGTCTGCTCCCGACAGAAGGATGAAGCGTGGCACGGATGGAGCTCGAGGGAAGCAGCCGCGACCTGGAACTCTGGCGGCTGGCCACAGGTGATGCTGGCGACGGGAAGGTTCGGACTCGAGCTCTGTTCGAGCACAAGATGGTGCAGGGCAAGGCGGAGGAGGCGTCAGGGTCTCCTGGTTGTTGCAGGCGCGCGGGCGACAAGGAGGTCGGGATGGCAAGCTTGAGGCAGAGGCGGCTGGACGGATATGAGGTGGGGGAGGCGCGTGAGGTCCAGGTGCGGGACATCGTTCTCCAACGAGGCACGGCGCAGACGACGCGGAGACGGCCGGATCTAGGCGGCGAGGAGGCAAACGACGACTGGGCTGGGACGGCACAAGGACGATGCCGACGTGCTCCACGGCCACGTCAGTCGGCGGAACTTGCCAGTCTGGGAGGAGATTGAGGCATGACGGGTGGGGTCTCGCTGGAGCTAGATGGATGGATCGTTGCGGTTGCGGGCCGGGGCGGCGTTGTGACGAGGCCGAGGCTGGCTCCTTTCGGTTCCTGCGAGAAGACGCAGAGGAAAAGAGAGATGAGATGATGGGGATGGAAAAATAGAGGGAAGAAGGAAAAGGGAAAGGGCAAGGAAGTGTTGGCCTGGCGCTCCGGTGGTCCTAGCTGCGGCCGGAGATGCTGTGGCCGGAGATGCTGCCGTCGAAGACACGCAGCCAAGGAGAGGCAGCTGCTCGGGCGCGGGTGCTGGTTGGGTGGGCTGGACGTGTCCAAGGAAGACAGAGGGAGCTGGTGATTTGGAGCGATGGGGAATTTAGGGAAGAGGGTGGAGGCAGTTGGTTGGATCGGGATGAGATCCCGAGGTGGAAGAGGACTGGTGGCGGCGGCTGGGAGGATGGGACAAGGCTCCTAAATTTTAGGGTTGGACCTCAAGTATATATAGCAAGTGGATTTGGGGTGCATCTGGTCCCTCGATTAAAATCAGACGTTCTCAGATAAACAGGTTAGGGGCCCAATTAAGAAAATGGAGATATTTTGTAGATGTTTGGGGATGATCCGGATCCAATGGTGACGACTGTTCGGGTCGGGTCCGGGACAATTTTCGGACGCGCGCGAGGAGGGCCGCGGGCTGACGAGAGAGGTTAGGTTGGGTCTGGCGGATTGTGAAGAGAGGGTTGGACTGAGAGAAGAGGGGAGAGATGCAGCCCGACACAGTTTTCGGAGACCGAAAACGTCCGACGTTAGACCGGCTATACTGCCGCTATAGTTATCCATTGGGGTGTCAAACAGACTCCGAACGCGATGAAACTTGGCAGGCAGCCTACCTACAACATAAAAACACCGCATGCCAACTTTCATCCCATTTCGAGAACATTTTCCGGCCACTTATAAAATAATATTTCGGACGTGCCGCGGGCGCGTGCAAGTGTGGCTGGTCTCAGAACAGACAACAGAAGGAACTGGGGGAACCCGGACGGATGCAGGTTTTGAAAACATGATGATGCAATGCACATAATGACATGATGAAATGCAACACGCAAGCAAATGACATGGCAACGACAGCGAATAACTGGACGACACCTGGCACATCGGTCTCGGGGCGTTACAGAAGGTTAAAACAGCACCAACTTGACAAACTATCATTGTGGTTTTGATGCGTAGGTAAGAATGGTTCTTGCTAAGCCCGTAGCAGCCACGTAAAACTTGCAACAGCAAAGTAGAGGACGTCTAACTTGTTTTTGCAGGGCATGTTGTGATGTGATATGGTCAAGACATGATGCTAAATTTTATTGTATGAGATGATCATGTTTTGTAACCGAGTTATCGGCAACTGGCAGGAGCCATATGGTTGTCGCTTTATTTTATGCAATGCAATTATGCTGTAATGCTTTACTTTATCACTAAGCGGTAGCGATAGTCATGGAAGCATAAGATTGGCGAGACGACAACGATGCTACGATGGAGATCAAGGTGTCACGCCGGTGACGATGGTGATCATGACGGTACTTAGGAGATGGAGATCACAAGTACAAGATGATGATGGCCATATCATATCACTTATATTGATTGCATGTGATGTTTATCTTTTATGCATCTTATCTTGCTTTGATTGACAGTAGCATTATAAGATGATCCCTCACTAAATTATCAAAGTATAAGTGTTCTCCCTGAGTATGCACCGTTGCGAAAGTTCTTCGTGCTGAGACACCACGTGATGATCGGGTGTGATAGGCTCTACGTTCAAATACAACGGGTGCAAAACATTTGCACACGCGGAATACTCATGTTAAACTTGACGAGCCTAGCATATAACAGATATGGCCTCGGAACACGGAGACCGAAAGGTCGAGCATGAATCATATAGTAGATATGATCAACATAGTGATGTTCACCATTGAAACTACTCCATCTCACGTGATGATCGGACATGGTTTAGTTGATTTGGATCACGTGATCACTTAGAGGATTAGAGGGATGTCTATCTAAGTGGGAGTTCTTAAGTAATATGATTAATTGAACTTTAATTTATCATGAACTTAGTCCTGGTAGTATTAGCATATCTATGTTGAGATCAATAGCTCGTGTTTAGCTCCCCTGTTTTATTTTTGATATGTTCCTAGAGAAAACTAAGTTGAAAGATGTTAGTAGCAATGATGCGGATTGGATCTGTGATCTGAGGTTTATCCTCATTGTTGCACAGAAGAATTATGTCTTTGATGCATCGCTAGGTGACAAACCTATTGCAGGAGCAGATGCAGATGTTATGAACATTTGGCTAGCTCAATATGATGACTACTTGATAGTTTAGTGCACCATGCTTAAATGGCTTAGAATCGGGACTTCAAAGACGTTTTGAACGTCATGGACCATATGAGATGTTCCAGGAGTTGAAGTTAATATTTCAAGCAAATACCCGAGTTGAGAGATATGAAGTCTCCAACAAGTTCTATAGATAAAAGATGGAGGAGAATAGCTCAAGAAGTGAGCATGTGCTCAGATTGTCTGGGTACTACAATCACTTGAATCAAGTGGGAGTCAATCTTCCAGATAAAATAGTGATTGACAGAATTCTCTAGTCACCATCACCAAGTTAGTAGAACTTCGTGATGAACTATGATATGCAAGGGATAACGGAAATGATTCCCAAGCTCTTCGTAATGCTGAAATCGGCGAAGGTAGAAATCAAGAAAAATATCCAGTGTTGATGGTAGACAAGACCACTAGTTTCAAGAAAAGGGCAAAGGGAAGAAGGGGAACTTCAAGAAGAACTGCAAGCAAGTTGCTGCTCAAGTGAAGAAGCCCAAGTCTGGCCCTAAGCCTGAGACTAAGTGCTTCTACTGCAAAGGGACTGGTCACTGGAAGCGGAACTGCCCCAAGTATTTGGCGGATAAGAAGGATGGCAAAGTGAACAAAGGTATATTTGATATACAAATTATTGATGTGTATTTTACTAGTGTTCGTAGCAACCCCTCGGTATTTGATACTGGTTCAGTTGCTAAGAGTAGTAACTCGAAACGGGAGTTGCAAAATGAACACAGACTAGTTAAGGGTGAAGTGACGATGTGTGTTGGAAGTGGTTCCAAGATTGATATGATCATCATCACACACTCCCTATACTTTTGGGATTAGTGTTGAACCTAAATAAGTGTTATTTGGTGTTTGCGTTGAGCATGAATATGATTTGATCATGTTTATTGCAATACGGTTATTCATTTAAGTAAGAGAATAAATTGTTGTTCTGTTCACATGAATAAAACCTTATATGGTTACACACCCAATGAAAATGGTTCGTTGGATCTCGACCGTAGTGATACACATATTCATAATATTGAAACCAAAAGATGCAAAGTTAATAATGATGGTGCAACTTATTTGTGGCACTGCCGTTTAGGTCATATTGGTGTAAAGCGCATGAAGAAAATCCATGCTGATGGGCTTTTGGAATCACTTGATTATGAATCAGTTGATGCTTGCGAACCATGCCTCATGGGCAAGATGACTAAGACTCCGTTCTCCGGAACAATGGAGCGAGCAACAGATTTGTTGGAAATCATACATACTGATGTATGTGGTCCGATGAATATTGAGGCTCATGGCAGGTATCATTATTTTATGATCTTCACAGATGATTTGAGCAGATATGAGTATATCTACTTGATGAAACACAAGTCTGAAACATTTGAAAAGTTCAAAGAATTTCAGAGTGAAGTGGAGAATCATCGTAACAAAAATAAAAGTTTCTACGATATGATCGCAGAAGTAAAATATTTGAGTTACGAGTTTGGCCTTCAGTTAAAAACAATGTGAAACACGCCACCTGGAACATCACAGTGTAATGGTGTGTCCGAACGTCATAACCGTACTTTATTAGATATGGTGCGATCTATGATGTCTCTTACCGATCTACCACTATCGTTTTGGGGTTATGCATTAGAGACAGCTGCATTCACATTAAATAGGGCACCATCTAAATCCGTTGAGACGACACCGTATGCACTATGATTTGGCAAGAACCTAAGCTGTCGTTTCTTAAAGTTTGAGGTTGCAATGCTTATGTGAAAAAGTTTCAACCTGATAAGCTCTAACCCAAATCGGAGAAGTGCGTCTTCATAGGATACCCAAAAGAAAATGTTGGGTACACCTTCTATCACAGATCCGAAGGCAATATATTCGTTGCTTTGAATGGATCCTTTCTAGAAAAGGAGTTTCTCTCGAAAGAAGTGAGTGGGAGGAAAGTAGAACTTGATGAGGTAACTGTACCTGCTCCCTTATTGGAAAATAGTTCATCACAGAAATCTGTTCCTGTGACTACTACACCGATTAGTGAGGAAGCTAATGATGATGATCATGTAACTTCAGATCAAGTTACTACCGAACCTCGTAGGTAAACCAGAGTGAGATCTGCACCAGAGTGGTACGGTAATCCTGTTCTGGAGGTCATGTTACTTGACCATGACGAGCCTACGAACTATGAGGAAGGGATGATGAGCCCAGATTCTCGAAATGGCTTGAGGCCATGAAATCTGAGATGAGATCCATGTATGAGAACAAAGTATGGACTTTGATTGACTTGCCCAATGATCGGCGATCCATTGAGATTAAATGGATCTTCAAGAGGAAGACAGACGCTGATAGTAGTATTACTATCTACAAAGCTAGAATTGTCGCAAAAAGGTTTTTCGACAAGTTCAAGGTGTTGACTACGATGAGAGTTTCTCACTCGTATCTATGCTTAAGTCTGTCCGAATCATGTTAGCAATTGCCGCATTTTATGAAATCTGGCAAATGGATAAACAAAACCGCATTCCTTAATGGATTTATTAAAGAAGAGTTGTATATGATGCAACCAGAAGGTTTTGTCAATCCTAAAGGTACTAACAAAATATGCAAGCTCCAGCGATCCATCTATGGACTGGTGCAAGCATCTCGGAGTTGGAATATACGCTTTGATAAGTTGATCAAAGCATATAGTTTTATACAGACTTGCGGTGAAGCCTGTATTTACAAGAAAGTGAGTGGGAGCACTACAACATTTCTGATAAGTATATGTGAAAGACATATTGTTGATCGGAGATAATGTAGAATTATTCTACAAAGCACAAAGGAATGTTTGAAAGGAGTTTTCCAAAGAAAGACCTCGGTGAAGCTACTTACATATTGATCATCAAGATCTATAGAGATAGATCAATACGCTTGATAAGTTTTTTCAATGAGTACATACCTTGACAAGATTTTGAAGTAGTTCAAAATGGAATAGTCAAAAAGGAGTTCTTGCCCGTGTTACAAGGTGTGAAGTTGAGTAAGACTCAAAACCCGACCACGGCAGAAGATAGAGAGAGAATGAAAGTCATTCCCTATGCCTCAGCCATAGGTTCTATAAAGTATGCCATGCTGTGTACCAGACCTATTGTATACCCTACCCTGAGTTTGACAAAGGAGTACAATAGTGATCTAGGAGTAGATCACTGGACATTGGTCAAAATTATCCTTAGTGGAATAAGGATATGTTTCTCGATTATGGAGGTAACAAAAGGTTCGTCATAAAGGGTTACATCGATGCAAGTTTTGACACTGATCCAGATGACTCTAAGTCTCAATCTGGATACATATTGAAAGTGGGAGCAATTAGCTAGAGTAGCTCCATGCAGAGCATTGTTGACATATAAATTTGCAAAATACTTACGGTTCTGAATGTGGCAGACCCGTTGACTAAACTTCTCTCACAAGCAAAACATGATCACACCTCAGTACTCTTTGGGTGTTAATCACATAGAGATGTGAACTAGATTATTGACTCTAGTAAACCCTTTGGGTGTTGGTCACATCTCGATGTGAACTATGGGTGTTAATCACATGGTGATGTGAACTATTGATGTTAAATCACATGGCGATGTGAACTAGATTATTGACTCTAGTGCAAGTGGGAGACTGAAGGAAATATGCCCTAGAGGCAATAATAAAGTTATTATTTATTTCCTTATATCATGATAAATGTTTATTATTCATGCTAGAATTGTATTAACCGGAAACATAATACATGTGTGAATACATAGACAAACATAGTGTCACTAGTATGCCTCTACTTGACTAGCTCGTTGATCAAAGATGGTTATGTTTCCTAACCATAGACATGAGTTGTCATTTGATTAACGGGATCACATCATTAGGAGAATGATGTGATTGACTTGACCCATTCCATTAGCATAGCACTTGATCGTTTAGTTTGTTGCAATTGCTTTCTTCATGACTTATACATGTTCATATGACTATGATATTATGCAACTCCCATTTACCGGAGGAACACTTTGTGTTCCACCAAACGTCACAACGTAACTGGGTGATTATAAAGGTGCTCTACAGGTGTCTCCGAAGGAACTTGTTGGGTTGGCGTATTTCGAGATTAGGATTTGTCACTCCGATTGTCGGAGAGGTATCTCTGGGCCCTCTCGGTAATACACATCACTCAAGCCTTGCAAGCATTGCAACTAATAAGTTAGTTGCGGGATGATGTATTACAGAACGAGTAAAGAGACTTGGCGGTAACGAGATTGAACTAGGTATTGAGATACCGACGATTGAATCTCGGGCAAGTAACATACTGATGACAAAGGGAACAACGTATGTTGTTATGCGGTCTAACTGATAAAGATCTTCGTAGAATATGTAGGAGCCAATATGGGCATCCAGGTCCCGCTATTGGTTATTGACCAGAGAGGTGTCTCGGTCATGTCTACATAGTTCTCTAACCCATAGGGTCCGCACGCTTAACGTTCGTTGACGATATAGTACTATATGAGTTATGTATGTTGATGACCGAATGTTGTTCGGAGTCCGAGATGAGATCACGGACATGACGAGGAACTCCGGAATGGTCCGGAGATAAAGTTTGATATATGGGATAGTAGTGTTTGATCTCCAAAAGGGTTCCGGAATTCACCGGAAGGGGTTCCAGATGTTTCCCGAAATGTTTGGGCACGAGAACACTTTATCTGGGCCAAAGGGGAAAGCCCACGAGGCTTTTGGAAAGTGCAAAAGGAAGTTTTGCGGAGACCAGAGGCTAGACGCTAGGAACCCTGGCGTCTAGGGGGTAGACGCCGGGAACCCTGGCATCTAGCCCTGGAGTCCGAGAAGGACTCTTGCCTTTCAGGTGAAACCGACTTTGAGGAGGCTTTTACTCCAAGTTTCGACCCCAGGGCTCAACATATAAATAGAGGGGTAGGGCTAGCACCAAAGACACATCAAGAAACACCAAGCCGTGTGCCGGCAACCCCGTCCCCTCTAGTTTATCCTCCGTAATAGTTTTCGTAGTGCTTAGGCGAAGCCCTGCGGAGATTGTTCTTCACCAACACCGTCACCACGCCGTCGTGCTGCCGGAACTCATCTACTACTTCGCCCCTCTTGCTGGATCGAGAAGGCGAGGACGTCACCGAGCCGAACGTGTGCAGAACTCGGAGGTGCCATGCTTTCTGTACTTGGATCGGTCGGACGTGAAGACGTACGACTACATCAACCGCGTTGATATAATGCTTCCGCGAACGGTCTACGAGGGTATGTAGACAACACTCTCCCCTCTCGTTGCTATGCATCACCATGATCTTGCGTGTGCGTAGGATTTTTTTTGAAATTACTATGTTCCCCAACAGAGGAAGCATTGGAAGATCCGGATTGGATAAATGCCATGCACGAAGAGCTACACAACTTTGAGATAAACCAAGTGTGGACATTGGTCGAGAAGCCCGACAACAACCACAACATCATCGATACCAAATGGGTGTTTCGCAACAAGCAAGACGAAGATGGACAAGTAGTTTGCAACAAAGCACGTCTCGTCGCCCAAGGCTACACTCAAGTCGAAGGTATGGACTATGGTGAGACATATGCCCCTGTTGCTAGACTTGAGTCCATCCGCATCTTACTTGCCTATGCCAATCATCATGATATAACCTTATACCAAATGGACATTAAAAGTGCTTTTCTAAATGGTGAAATTGAGGAGGAAGTTTATGTTAAACAACCTCCTGGCTTTGTTAATCCTAAGAAACACGATCATGTTTACAAACTTCACAAAGCTCTTTATGGTCTTAAACAAGCTCATAGAGCGTGGTACAAATGCTTAACCAAGTTCCTTATTGAAAAAGGCTTTGAGATTGGAAAGATTGATTCTACTCTTTTTACTAAAAGGGTTAATGGTGAATTATTTGTGTGCCAAATTTATGTTGATGGTATCATATTTGGTTCGACTAACCCTCATTTTAGTGAAAAGTTTGGGAAGCTAATGTCGGAGAAGTTTGAGATGTCTATGATGAGTGAACTATGAAAAGTTTGCGTAGGATTTTTTTTGAGATGTCATATTTGGTTCGACTAACCCTCATCTTGCGTGTGCGTAGGATTTTTTTTGAAATTACTATGAAAAGTTTGGAAAACTAAGGAAGGCACCTTTGTCTCTCAAACGATGTACACCAAGGACTTATTCAAAAAGTTCAACATGCAAGAAAGGAAAGGTATGAAAACCCCCATGCCTACTAGTGCACATCTTGACTTGACCAAGGATGGCAAACCGGTTGACCAAAAGGTTTATCGCTCTATGATTGGTTCATTATTATATCTATGTGCCTCCCGTACCGATATCATGCTAAGTGTATGCATGTGTGCACGATATCAAGCGCCCCCCAAAGAATGTCATCATAAGGCTATGAAAAGGATAGTGAGATACCTAATACATACACCAAATTTTGGCATTTGGTATCCTAAGAGGTCTTCTTTTGATCTTGTTGGCTACTCCGATTCGGACTATGCCGGTGACAAGGTTGATAGAAAGTCCACTTCGGATACTTGTCAATTTCTTGGTAGATCTCTTGTGTCTTGGTCCTCCAAGAAACAAAACTCGGTATCCTTATCCACCGCTGAAGCGGAATACATTGCCACCGGTTCATGTTGTGCTCGATTACTTTGGATGACTCAAACTCTTAAAGATTATAGGATCTATGTGAAACATATTCCATTGCTTTGTGGCAATGAAAGTGCTATTAAGATTGCTCATAATCCTGTGCAACATTCTCGAACTAAGCACATTGAAGTTCGTCATCATTTCATTCGAGATCATGTTGCTAAAAGGGACATTGATCTTAAGCATGTTCATACCGATAAGCAATTGGCGGATATATTCACCAAACCGCTTGATGAGAAAGTATGTTGCCGTTTGAGAGGTGAATTGAACATCATTGATGGTTCAAACTTGGAGTAGAAACTCCATTTGGATACATGCAAGGCATGAGCCTTTGACTAATTCTTGATGTTTTTTATGATGATAATCATATGTCTTGGATATATTTGCACCCTTGCATGCTATTGCTACGTCTTGAGCTTGCGTTGGTTTTCCCCGAAGAGGAAGGGATGATGCAGCAGAGTAGCGTAAGTATTTCCCTCAGTTTTTGAGAACCAAGGTATCAATCCAGTAGGAGCCCATGCTCAAGTCCCTCGTACCTGCACAAAGCGATAGCTACTCGCAACCAACGCGATTAGGGGTTGTCAAGCCCTTCACGGTCACTTACGAGAGTGAGATCTGATAGATGGAATATTTTTGGTATTTTTGATATAAAGATGCAAAGTAAAAAAGTAAAGGCAAAGTAAATAGGAAAATAATATAAAAGTGATGGAGATTGATATGATGAGAATAGACCCGAGGACCATAGGTTTCACTAGTGGCTTCTCTCAAGAGCATAAGTATTCTACGATGGGTGAACAAATTACTGTTGAGCAATTGATAGAATTGTGCATAATTATGAGAATATCTAGGCATGATCATGTATATAGGCATCACATCCGTGACAAGTAGATCAAAACGATTCTGCATCTACTACTATTACTCCACTCACCGACCGCTATCCAGCATGCATCTAGAGTATTAAGTTAAAAACAGAGTAACGCCTTAAGCAAGATGACATGATGTAGAGAGATAAATTCATGCAATATGAAATAAACCCCATCTTGTTATCCTCGATGGCAACGATACAATACGTGCCTTGCTGCCCCTTCTGTCACTGGGTAAGGACACCGCAAGATCGAACCCAAAGCTAAGCACTTCTCCCATGGCAAGAACTACGAATCTAGTTGGCCAAACCAAACGGATAATTCGAAGAGACTTGCAAAGATAACCAATCATGCATAAAAGAATTCAGAGAAGATTCAAATATTATTCATAGATAGACTTGATCATAAACCCACAATTCATCGGTCTCAACAAACACACCGCAAAAAGAAGATTACATCGAATAGATCTCCACGAGAGAGGGGGGGGGGACTTTGTATTGAGATTCAAAGAGAGAGAAGAAGCCATTCAACTACTAACTATGGACCCGAAGGTCTGAGATAAACTACTCATACTTCATCGGAGGGGCTAGGATTATGTAGAAGCCCTCCGTGATGATGACCCTCTTCCGGCGGAGCTCCAGAACAGGCCCCAAGATGGGATCTCGTGGATACAGAAAGTTGCGGTGGTGGAATTAGGGTTTTGGCTCCTGTTCTAATCGTTTGGGGGTACGTGTGTATATAGAGGAGGAAGGAGTACGTCGGTGGAGCACCGAGGGGCCCACGAGGCAGGGGGCGCGCCCTAGGGGGGGCGCCCCCCACCCTCGTGACCACCTCTTTGATCCCTTGCAGTAGGGTCCAAGTCTCCTGGATCACATTCAGTGAGAAAATCACGTTTCCGAAATTTTATTCCGTTTGGACTCCGTTTGATATTCTGTTTATCCGAAACACTGAAATAGGCAAAAAACAACAATTCTGGGCTGGGCCTCCGGTTAATAGGTTAGTCCCAAAAATAATATAAAAGTGGAAAATAAAGCCCAATATAGTCCAGAACAGCAGATAATATAACATGGAGCAATAAAAAATTATAGATACGTTGGAGACGTATCAGGCATCCCCAAGCTTAATTCCTGCTCGTCCTCGAGTAGGTAAATGATAAAAAGAGAATTTTTGATGCGGAGTGCTACTTGGCATAATTTCAATGTAAATCTTCTTAATTGTGGTATGAATATTCAGATTAGAAAGATTCAAGACAAAAGTTTATATTGACATAGAAAATAATAATACTTCAAGCATACTAACAAAGCAATTATGTCTTCTCAAAATAACATGGCCAAAGAAAGTTATCCCTACAAAATCATATAGTCTGTCTATGCTCCATCTTCCCCACACAAAGTATTTAAATCATGCACAGCCCCGATGACAAGCCAAGCAAATGTTTCATACTCTAACTTTTTCAAAACTTTTTCAATCTTCACGCAATACATGAGCGTGATCCATGGATATAGCACTATAGGTGGAATAGAATGGTGGTTGTGGAGAAGACAAAAATGAGAAGATAGTCTCACATCAACTAGGCGTATCAATGGGCTATGGAGATGCCCATCAATAGATATCAATGTGAGTGAGTAAGGATTGCCATGCAACGGATGCACTAGAGCTATAAATGTATGAAAGCTCAACAAAAGAAACTAGTGGGTGTGCATCCAACTTGCTTGCTCACGAAGACCTAGGGCAATTTGAGGAAGCCCATCATTGTAATATACAAGCCAAGTTCTATAACGTAAAATTCCCACTAGTATATGAAAGTGACAACATATGAGACTCTCTATATGAAGAACATGGTGCTACTTTGAAGCACAATATATGAGACTCGCTATATCATGGTGCTACTTTGAAGCACAAGTGTGGAAAAAGGGATAGTAGCATTGCCCCTTTTTATTTTTATTTTTTTGGGCCTTCTTTTTTTTGGCCTTTTTTGGGACAATGCTCTATTGAATGATGATCATCACACTTCTATTTATTTACAACTCAATGATTACAACTCGATACTAAAACAAAGTATGACTCTATATGAATGCCTCCGGCGGTGTACCGGGATATGCAATGAATCAAGAGTGACAAGTATGAAAGAATTATGAACGGTGGCTTTGCCACAAATACTATGTCAACTACATGATCATGCTAAGCAATATGACAATGATGGATATGTCATGATGAACTAGATGGTGGAAAGTTGCATGGAAATATATCTCGGAATGGCTATGGAAATGCTATAATAGGTAGGTATGGTGGCTGTTTTGAGGAAGGTATATGGTAGGTGTATGATACCGGCGAAAGTTGCGCGGTATTAGAGAGGCTAGCAAGGATGGAAGGGTGGGAGTGCGTATAATCCATGGACTCAACATTAGTCATAAAGAACTCATATACTTATTGAAAAAATTTAGAAGTTATCAAAGCAAAGTATTACGCGCATGCTCCTAGGGGGATAGATTGGTTGGAAAAGACCATCGCTCATCCCCGACCGCCACTCATAAGGAAGACAATCAATAAATAAATCATGCTCCGACTTCATCACATAACGGTTCACCATACGTGCATGCTACGGGAATCACAAACTTCAACACAAGTATTCTTTAAATTCACAACTACTCAAATAGCATGACTTTAATATTATCACCTCCATATCTCAAAACAATTATCATGCTTCAATCTTTTCTTAGTATTCAACACACTCAAAAGAAAGTTTCACAAATCTTGAATACCAAGCATATTATTATTAGGCAAATTACCATGCTATTAAGAGACTCTAAAATTAGTTTAAGTGAAGCATGAGAGATCAATAGTTTCTTTAAAACGAATCCACCATCGTGCTCTAAAAGATCTAAGTGAAGCACATAGAGCAAAATTATAACGCTCAAAAGATATAAGTGAAGCACATAGAGCAAAATTATAATGCTCAAAAGATATAAGTGAAGCACATAGAGAAAAATTATCTAGCTCAAAAGATATAAGTGAAGCATATAGAGAAAAATAATCTAGCTCAAAAGATATAAGTGAAGCACATAGAGCAAAATTATCTAGCTCAAAAGATATAAGTGAAGCACATAAAGCAAAATTATCAAGCTCAAAAGATATAAGTGAAGCACATAGAGTATTCTATCAAATTTTAATTCATGTATGGCTCTCTCAAAAGGTGTGTACAGCAAAGATTATTGTGGAATACTAACAAACAAAGACACAAATAATACAAGACGCTCCAAGCAAAACACATATCTTGTTGGTGAATAAAAATATAGCTCCAAGTAAATTACCGATGGAAGTGGACGAAAGAGGGGATGCCTTCCGGGGCATCCCCAAGATTTGACTTTTTGGTGTACTTGGATTATCTTGGGGGTGCCATGGGCAACCCCAAGCTTAGGCTCTTGCCACTCCTTGTTCCATGATCCATCAAAAGAATTCACCCAAAACTTGAAAACTTCACAACACAAAACTCATAATAGAAAACTCGTGAGCTCCGTTAGCGAAAGAAAACAAAAGACCACTTCAAGGTACTGTAATGAACTTATTCTTTATTTATATAGGTGATAAACCTACTGTATTCCAACTTCTCTATGGATTATAAACTATTTTACTAGCCATAGATTCATCAAAATAAGCAAACAACACACGAAAAACAGAATCTGTCAAAAACAGAACAGTCTATAGTAATCTGTAGCTAGCGCAAGATCTGGAACCCCAAAAATTCTAAAATAAATTTCTGGACGTGAGGAATTTATCTATTAATAATCTTAAAAAATAATTAACTAAATATCACTCTTCAAATAAAAATGACAGCAGTTCTCGTGAGCGCTAAAGTTTCTGTTTTTTACAGCAAGTTCAACAAGACTTTCCCCAAGTCTTCCCAATGGTTCTACTTGGCACAAACACTAATTAAACACAAAAAACACAACCAAAATAGAGGAGAAATAATTTATTTATTACCAAACATGAGAAAAAATCAAGTAATAAAAATAAAATTGGGTTGCCTCCCAACAAGCGCTATCGTTTAACGCCCCTAGCTAGGCATAACGAGCAAGAATAGATCTAGGTATTGCCATCTTTGGTAGGTAATTCTTCAATTAGGCATCTACCATCTTTAGTAATTTCTTTCCCTTTATTAATTATCAAACTTTTAGGCACAATATTGAAAAATTCATTTGTAATAAATGGTTCTTTAATGATAGCAAAAAGATTGGGATGAATACTTATAGATTTAAGATCAGCAGTTTCCTTACTAGATGATTCACCCTTATTTTTAGGAACATACATAAGCTTGGCAATTTTAGTAGGAGGACTAGGAGTATTCTTTACGGAAGAAAAAGCGGTTCCCAAATTTGTAATGATAGCCTCAAGTTTATCAATTCTAGTAGAATCTAAGTTCATCTTCTCATTAAGTATGGGTTCCTTTTCCTTAATATTTTTCAAAGTCATTCCTACATTAGATCCATATTGAGTGATTTGATTGTGGATCTTTTTATCTAAATTTTCAATTGATTCAATATTAGCAACTTTATTTTCAATAATTTCAAGTCTTTTCATAACATGCTCCAAAGTTAACATGGTTCCATTAACCAAAAGAGGTGGTGAGCCAAATAAATCTATCATAGCATTATAAGAATCAAAAGTATGGCTACCCAAGAAGTTCCCTCCAGAAATGGTATCGAGGATGCATCTATACCAAGGATTAACACCTACATAAAAATTGCGAAGAAGAACTAAGGTAGATTGTTTCCTGGTAGATCTATTTTGAGCATTGCAAATTCTATACCAAGCATCTTTTAGATTTTCTCCCTCCCTTTGTTTAAAATTTAGAACTTAACTCTCGGGAGACAACGGAGAAGATATGAGACTAGCCATGACGACGAGCAAACAAAGAGGCAAATAGAGAGGGAGGATGGAGAGAGAGAGGGCGAATAAAACGGCAAGGGTGAATTGGGGGGAGAGGAAAATGAGAGGCAAATGGCAAATAATGTAATGCGAGAGATAGGGATTGTGATGGGTACTTGGTATGTTGACTTTTTGCGTAGACTCCCCGGCAACGGCGCCAGAAATCCTTCTTTCTACGTCTTGAGCTTGCGTTGGTTTTCCCCGAAGAGGAAGGGATGATGCAGCAGAGTAGCGTAAGTATTTCCCTCAGTTTTTGAGAACCAAGTTTTCAATCCAGTAGGAGCCCATGCTCAAGTCCCTCGTACCCGCAAAAAGCGATAGCTACTCGCAACCAACGCGATTAGGGGTTGTCAAGCCCTTCACGGTCACTTACGAGAGTGAGATCTGATAGATAGAATATTTTTGGTATTTTTGATATAAAGATGCAAAGTAAAAAGTAAAGGCAAAGTAAATAGAAAAATAATATAAACGTGATGGAGATTGATATGATGAGAATAGACCCGAGGGCCATAGGTTTCACTAGTGGCTTCTCTCAAGAGCATAAGTATTCTACGGTGGGTGAACAAATTACTGTTGAGCAATTGATAGAATTGTGCATAATTATGAGAATATCTAGGCATGATCATGTATATAGGCATCACGTCCGTGACAAGTAGATCGAAACGATTCTGCATCTACTACTATTACTCCACTCATCGACCACTATCTAGCATGCATCTAGAGTATTAAGTTAAAAACAGAGTAACGCCTTCAGCAAGATGACATGATGTAGAGAGATAAATTCATGCAATATGAAATAAACCCCATCTTGTTATCCTCGATGGCAACGATACAATACGTGCCTTGCTGCCCCTTCTGTCACTGGGTAAGGACACTGCAAGATCGAACCCAAAGCTATGCACTTCTCCCATGGCAAGAACTACCAATCTAGTTGGCCAAACCAAATGGATAATTCGAAGAGACTTGCAAAGATAACCAATCATGCATAAAAGAATTCAGAGAAGATTCAAATATTATTCATAGATAGGCTTGATCATAAACCCACAATTCATCGTTCTCAACAAACACACCGCAAAAAGAAGATTACATCGAATAGATCTCCACGAGAGAGGGGGAGAACTTTGTATTGAGATTCAAAGAGAGAGAAGAAGCCATCCAGCTACTAACTATGGACCCGAAGGTCTGAGGTAAACTACTCACACTTCATCGGAGGGGCTAGGATGACGTAGAAGCCCTCCGTGATGATGGCCCTCTTCCGGCGGAGCTCCGGAACAAGCCCCAAGATGGGATCTCGCTGATACAGAAAGTTGCGGCGGTGGAATTAGGGTTTGGCTCCTGTTCTAATCATTTGGGGGTACGTGTGTATATATATGAGGAAGGAGTACGTCGGTGGAGCACTGAGGGGCCCACGAGGCAGGGGGGCGCGCCCCCACCCTCGTGAACACCTCTTTGATGCCTTGCAGTAGGGTCCAAGTCTCTTGGATCACGTTCGGTGAGAAAATCACGTTTCCGAAGATTTTATTCCGTTTGGACTCCGTTTGATATTCTGTTTATCCGAAACACTGAAATAGGCAAAAAACAGCAAATTCTGGGCTGGGCCTCCGGTTAATAGGTTAGTCCCAAAAATAATATAAAAGTGGAAAATAAAGCCCAATATAGTCCAAAACAGTAGATAATATAGCATGGAGCAATCAAAAATTATAGATACGTTGGAGACGTATCAGCTATCTAACCCTTGTAGGTACTTGGATGAATCAAAATCTATGAGATTACAAAACCACTCACATCTTGAGCAATCCCTACATCACCAAGTCTCTACAACATGGTGGTTGAAGACAAGGAAGCATGAAACCCTTTAACATATCCTTTGACAAATCCTATATATCAAATTTTATTTGGTATCAATTTTCATGATTGTCATTTTGGATACACAAGTGCTTTTCCTTGCAAGACTAACCCATGTAGGTAGATGAATTCAAACTACAAGTGGTGCTCCCAATCATTGATGGGCTACATCAACCTTGAGCATCCCACACAAGCTCAACTATGTGATCAAGATCAACACCACCACCCAAGGTATGTCATTCCATCTTAGAGAAGCCTTACCCCAAGTCATGGGTCAAAGCAGCTCAACAAGATGTGAATACATCAAGATGCTTAAACGAAAAATGGTAACCCCATTTTGAGCTTAAAAGATGAGTATGACCTACGATCAAGTGTTCTCACTTGACTCCTCAGTCAATATACTCTAACATAGGTGACTTTGTCGCCGACCAATTCTAGATGAAGTTCTCTAGTGTTTCTCTGATTTCTTGCATTTGTCTCTTGCATATTTGTTCCCCTTCTTTATTCAAAAAAGCTTCATCTAGATCTCTTTAATTTCTCTGCTTGTTTCTGCATTTCCCGCATCAAATTCATTGCAAATCCTTCATTTAATTCCTTGCAAATCTTTGTGAGATCTTATTTGCCTAGTGAGCCGAGGTGACAAATGTTCTCTCTGTGTTGAACTCGGTCACACCGGTCTGTGGCTTTCAGTCAAACCGAACCATTTCGGTGCCACCGAAGAATACAACTCGGTGCTATCGATTTCAGTGCTGAGAAGACAATTTGCCTCTTACATCCTGCATTTTTACTCTAGCTCCACTCAATGATTCTTGTCCTCTACCAGCATCACACTCTGAATGCTCCTTTGCACTGTGACTCAAGGACCAAACTTATTTTGACTCACAATCCAGAAGATCCCTTCTTGGAAATTGATGTCAAAGGGGAGAGAGAGATCACATCAAAGCTTACTCACTTAAAAAGGGGGAGAGTACTTAAAAGGGGGAGAATGCTTAATCGCATCAAACGAAGAGAGACCCCAGATGCTTGGTATTCAAGAGGAGAGAAGTCACATGTTTTTAAGAGGGGAAAGACATGTTAGTTTGTCTTATGTCTTATGTTTCTGTGCTCTGATATATTTTGCTCTGATTTTCTGTTCCCTATATTCTCCCATTATCAAATATAAGATTCAGGGGGAGAAAGACATCTAAGGGAAGGAAATCTTGAATTCATTGCATATCTTTTCCTTGGGGACATGTCTATATCCAATGGGAGTACCTAGTACTCATTCTCTACATGTCATCCCAGTCTTGGTACTCTTGTGGTTTGCCGTTTGCTATGTTTAGTAGATGTATCTGTGTTATCTAACCTTGTTTACTCAGGTTCATCTCTTCTTAAGCCAGCTCAAGACCACAAGGTAAGTATACGCATCACATTCATGTGCATGATGATCTCTTGTTGATGTACATATTGTTTGAAAGAAGGACTCGTGAACATGAAGGTATAATTCCTATATCCACATCATTTGCTCTGATGCATATAACCAAGATACATGTAACTCATTGCTTGCTCTGTCATATCTATGCATTCACATGCTCTCATATTCCATAGTTACATGGATGCATACATATAGGGGGAGCCTATGCATGTTACATGTCCTTCCAAAGCTTTACTTGCTATTCCCTATATCTTTATCTAAAGCTTTGATGTATGTTGACATCAATTACCAAAAAGGGGGAGATCGAAAGCACAAGTGCTCCCTGGGTGGTTTTGGTAATTAATGTCAACATATTTCTTGTTGGACTAATGTCTTAATCTAGTATATTTCAGATAAGTTCCAAAATGGAGTGGCGTGGACAAGAAGATGTGGAACCCCTGCAAGATGCTAAGAACAAAGGATTGGCTCAAGCTCAAAAGCTCAAGACTCTACATTTTCATTTTAGTGATCCAATATCACATTGAGTCCATAGGAAAGCCAATACTATTAAAAGGGGATGAGGTGTTGCTCAATGGCTTGCTTGATCAAAGTGCTTAGTGATATGCTCCGAAGCCCTCAACCACTTTCTCATATCCACATATGTCCCAAATCAAAAGTTAAACTTGGCCCCATCGAAATGTTCTATCCAACGCCACCGAGTTCACTTGGCATAGCCACTGCCAGAAACCCTAATCAATTCGGTCTCACCGATGAGATCTCGGTCTCACTGAGATGGGCTCGCAAACTCTTTGTCACCTGTTGTAATTATTTCGGTCCCACCGAGATAAGCAATCGGTTCCACCGAGTTTGCCTGACCAACTCTCTATTTTGGTTATTACCAAAATTGGTCCCATTGAGTTTGTGTAATCGGTCAAACCGAGATGAGATTTTACCCTAACCCTAGCACTTCGGTCCCACTAAGTTGACCATATCGGTCCCACCGAAATGCCTAACGGCCACATTACGAACTGAATCGGTCCGACCAAGTTTTTTGATCCGGTCCCATCGAGTTTGGTAAATTGTGTGTAACGGTTAGATTTTGTGTGGAGGCTATATATACCTCTCCACCCTTCCTTCATTAGCAAGGAGAGCCATCAGAACATGCCTACACTTCAGTATTCATTTTCTGAGAGAGAACCACCTACTCATGTGTTGAGACCAAGATATTCCATTCCAACCATTTGAATCTTGATCTCTAGCCTTCCCCAAGTTGCTTTCCACTCAAATCATCTTTCCACCAAATCCAAATCTATGAGAGAGAGTTGAGTGTTGGGGAGACTATCATTTGAAGCACAAGAGCAAGGAGTTCATCATCAACACACCATCTATTACCTTTTGGAGAGTGGTGTCTCCTAGATTGGTTAGGTGTCACTTGGGAGCCTCCGTCAAGATTGTGGAGTTGAACCAAGGAGTTTGTACGGGCAAGGATATCGCCTACTTCGTGAAGATCTACCCTAGTGAGGCAAGTCCTTCATGGGCGATGGCCATGGTGGGATAGACAAGGTTGCTTCTTCGTGGACCCTTTGTGGGTGGAGCCCTCCGTGGACTCGTGCAACCGTTACCCTTCATGGGTTGAAGTCTCCATCAACGTGGATGTACGATAGCACCAACTATCGGAACCACGCCGAAAATCACCGAGTCTCCAATTGTGTTTGCACACTCAAATCCCATCCCTTTACTTTCTTGCAAATTGCATGCTTGACTTTCCGCTGCTCATATACTCTTGCCATGCTTGCTTGAATGTATTGTGAATGGTTAAACTTGTGCTAAAACTCCACCTTAACTTAAAGAAATTAAAAACTGCTACTTTTCTTTGCTAAGAGTCTATTCACCCCCCTCTAGACACCTCTTCTCGATCCTTTCAAATACCAATCCTAAAATTGTTTTGTCTAATAATTTCGATATTGAGCTAGATCATGATCTGAAAACTCTTGCCCAATGGCCACTGTTGGTGTGCTAGGGGAAACTCCTACATTTCTTACCAAGGTCAAACCTTGTGGTTTGTCTCACCCTTTTAAGATTTCCTAATATGATATGTCTCATTTGAAATATTAGACGTTTGGGTCAACCTAGTAAAACTTGGTGCCTTTGTTATATAATTGCTAAAATTAATCCTGAGTTTATTGGTTTTCAAGAAACTAAATGTGATTATTTTTGAGGGTTTCCTCAAGGCCATTGTGAGGACCAATGTTTTTACTTGGCATTTTCTACATACACATAACATGTTGGTAGTATTTTACTCCCTCCGTCCGAAAATACTTGTCATCAAAATGAATAAAAAGAGATGTATCTAGAACTAAAATACATCTAGATACATCCCCTTTTATCCATTTTGATGACAAGTATTTCCGGACGGAGGGAGTAGTTGGCTTCAAGAATGATATCTTTGAGATTATTGGTTTTTTCAATAAGACCTGTTATGTTGTGACTACCATGAAAATAAGATTGTTGGTTTTGTTTGGTAGCTTGTTATCATCTATGAAATTTGGCTACCATGAGTTCAAAATGTATTTTTGTGCTAAGTTGCATGATGTTATGGACCATGCTTCTTATCCTCAGCCTTCCCAACCCCGAGTTCCAACACCCGAGGTTCGACTCCATTACTTTCAGCTTTCCCATCATGTCCGGATCCAGCTCCCAAGGCCGATGGGTGGCTTCCCCCATTATAGAGGAGGATATCGCAAAGCTTCGGGCAGCCAGGTATCTGATTGCAGAGATCCACCACCGGCTTCCTGCTCAAGGACAAGTTATTCCGACCCCCAGATCCGGCGAGAGGGTTGTGTTCATCCCCCACTTCCTCCAGGGGTTAGGGTTTGCACTTCACCCCTTCGTCCGAGGGCTAATGTTTTATTACGGACTGGATTTTCATGATCTTGCCCCGGACTCGATTCTCCATGTCTCGGCGTTTATCATTACATGCGAGGCCTTCCTTTGAATTCCCCCACACTTCGGCTTATGGCTCAAGACCTTTAGTGTGAGACCGAAGATAGCTGATGGGGAACAGGTGGAGTGTGGCGGTGCTACAATCAGCCAACTCGCCAATACTCACTACAAAAAAAACACATCCTTGACATTTTGGGACGAACGGATTTTTTTTCCTGTCATACATATGAGACTTCTATGACGATAATTGTGACAAAACCTGGTATCATCATAGATATGGTGGGCTCCTACTTCTATGACAAAAAATCATGACAGAAAATGGGCTTTTGGTCGTGGGCGGGCCGGAGACGCAGCTGCATGACATTCTTTGGGCCGTCCATGACGGAAAAAACCATGGTAGAAGCGAGGGGGAGGAAAACTTCAGGGAGTTCCCGGTTACGGTGGGAGGTCGAGGGCCGAGCGATGCGCATTTCTCTCGTACACGTACTCGCGTGTGTGCGAGGCGTTGGCTCTAACTGAACCCGAGCGAGGCGTTGGGCTCTAACTGAACCCGAGCGATTGCACTGCAGGCTACGTGTTACTGAACCCGAGCGATCGATCGATGGATGTTAACTGAACCCGATCAAGTGATTCCTTCGCTACTGCTGCTAACTAAGGCCGACCGATGTTGCCTCTGGGATGAACAGTGAGCGTT
>NC_057797.1:572722636-572792067 GCF_018294505.1 Triticum aestivum
AGGGGTGCCTGTGGAGGGGTGGTTGAACAGGACCCCGTGGTGTGGAGGGCTGGATGAACAGTAGACGGTGGAGGGGTGGTTGAACAGTAGCCGGTGGAGTAGCGCGTGGTGGAGGCTGGATGAATAGGAGCCCGTGGAGGCTGGAGGAGGTCGACGGTGGAGATGAATAGTATCCCGGAGAGTCCCGTTTTGCGGTACGCCACACCCCTCCCGATGAACAGCACCCTGTTTCGACCGTAGGAGGTCCGTTTCGTCTGTTTTGCGGTACGCCACACCCCTCCTGATCATCAGGACCCCCATATCGACCGTAGGAGGTCTGTTTCCTCCGTTTTGCGGTACGCCAGACCCCTCCCGATGAACAGGATCTTGTTTCGAACGTGGCCGGTCGAACACAAGGCCGTTTCCTCCGTTTTGCGGTACGCCAGGCCTCGTTTCCATCGCCTGTTCCGTCCAAGCCCTCCCGATGAACACGACCACGCATTCCGTTCCGACCCAGCCGGTTGGCTCCCACGCGTTCCGTTGCCTCCCGATGAACACAACGCATTCCGTTGCCTCCCCATGAACACGACGCATTCCGTTGCCTCCCATGAACACGATGACGACGCTGCCTCCCCATGAACACGACGACGACGCTGTTTCTCCGTTCCGACCCAGCCATGTACACGAGCCCTGGCCGTACGTATGCGCGAGTAGGCGTTCGAGACCCCGCCCGTATGTACACATACGTGGCCGTATTTTCTTTGTTGCACCCTGGCCAATGTACGTACGTGTACATGCTACGTGCACGCCTCTACTATGACACATACACGCCTCTACTACGACACGTGCGCGCCTCTACATCCACCAGTATATATGTACGTACATGTTCGCGACCAGAATGACAACGCTACGTATGCTTCGACCAAGTGGATCCCGACTGTCAGGCACTTCCTTGCGTGCGAAGATGTAGCTGGTGGGTCCCAACAGTCAGGGGGGTGAATCGTTTTTTTCCCGGACGCACTTCCTTGCGTGCGAAGATGTAGCTGCTGGGTCCCAGCAGTCAGGGGCGAATCATTTTTTTTTGCCCGGACGCACTTGCTTGCATGCGAAGATGTAGCTGGTGGGTCCCAGAAGTCAGGGGAAACATTTTTTTCGCGAAATACGGTGGCTCGTCCGGTGGATCCCTGCTGTCAGGTGGAGGAATCATTATTTTGCGCATAATAAGGATGCACTTCCTTGCTGCGGCCGTGGACCCAGCTGTCGGCCTCTCCACGTACAGTCCACGTCCGATGGAAGTCGTTCCTTGACCACGTTAACCACGCCACGCCGAGAGCACCATGGCGGTGGATGATGGAGAGGACAAGGAAGGGGACGACTCGGAGCCGGGGAAGACGCAGCAGTGGATTCCCACGCGAAGAGGAGTACGAGGGTTCACTGGTTCGGCTGCGGTTTGAGGCTGCTATCGCCGCAGAATAACAGGGGGTGTGGGTGAGTAGAGGGATGGCCTGGCCAGCGGTGGGAGTAGTAGGGGGCGGTGAGGCCTCCCCGGCATCATAGCTGGCCACGGGAGGCAGGAGCACGCGGCATGACCGGCGCTGGTTTGGGCGGCTGGAGCAAGAAGACCAGAGGTTGAAGAAGCACTACGGCCGTTGGATGAACATCGTACGGTAACAGGAGCTAAAATCGTCCATATTGACTAAGTTGACAAATCCCTCCATCCCCGTCAACTTGGTAGGCCCACAAGTCAGCCTCCCACTATGCTGGGTTCCAGCTGGCAGGGGGAATATTCATTTTTTTGTGCATAATAAGGAGGCACTTCCTTGCGTGCGAAGATAGCTGGTGGGTCCAACATGTCAGCGGGGGCACATTATTTTCGCGAAATACAGAGGCCCTTCCGGTGGGTCCCAGATGTCAGGTGGAGGAATCATTATTTTGCGCGTAATAAGGAGGCATTTCCTTGTGTGTGGTCGTGGACCCAGCTGTCAGCCTCTCCATGCACAGTCTACTTCTGATGGTGTCATTCGTTGACCACGTTGACCACGCCACACCGAGCGCATCCAAGGTGGTGGACGATAGCGAGGCCCCAGACAGCAACGAGTCAGAGATGGGAAGACGCGGGAGTAGAGTCGCAGACGGAGAGGTGTACGAGGGTTAACTGGTCCTAGCGCGGTGTGGTTCGGCAGTCGGTGGAGAAGAACAGGAGGTGTGGAGGGATGGAGGGATAGCCTGGCCAACAATGGAGTAGCACTTCATAGCGAAGCATGCTAAGCAGAGCTGCTAGCAACAGGAGGCGGGAGGTGGTCCCGGCGGCGCTGGAGGAAGAAGACGAGAGATTGAAGATGGATGTCGGTCGTTGGATGTAAATCCAACGACTAACATGCCAGAATCATTTGTTGACTAAATTGACAACGACTTGCGTTGGCTTCGACCTATTGGCCCACATTTCAGCCTCCAAAAATGTGGCACGTATTCAACCCATTTTTTCAGAATTTACAGTCTTTTTCTTGCACGGTAGAATTTACAGTCAATTTGATCTTTTTTTGAATTACATCCATTAGCTGGGCTGGGTGAACAAATAATGTAGCGTCCATGCGGCCCATTTATTGTATTTCCTAAAAAATTACAGTCCATTTGCACTTTCTCGAAATACACGATTTTGCTGGGCTGATTCTAATTATAATGTTGGGTTGGGCCAGCAATGTTATCAAAAAATAAAAAGGGGCTGAGCATTTTGTTATAAATATATTTAAATAATAAGTGATATTATTACATTCGTCCTTAAATCTTACCAAACTTTTCTACACAATCACTAGGATTTTCGTGCCAAAACAATCCAGGATTTTATTTGTTAAGAAATTATTTTTATAAGTTAATAAGATGTGGGATATTGTTTTCTTACATATGTAAGTTTCTGTTAAATATATGATGACAATAAAAATAATATATAATAACATAAAATAATTTTTTTTAGAAAAACAGGGAGCATCTCCCCGGTTCCATTACTGAGAACGAAACCACAACATATTTTGATACAGCCGCTCAAAGAGCAGTTCAAAAGCAAAGGTAGAAAAGCTACAAACTAGGGGGGTGGATGAACAAGTTCTCTGAATAACACAAATCACCCGAGCGGTGCCAAAGGTAGAGCGGATAGAGCACTCGAATGACACAAGGAGGGTCCAGCGAAGCCTTCATGGTCTTCAACCGAGGGGCCGTGTCAGCCTGCGGCGACCAGTAAGCAAGCGGAGACACCGGGCTGGAAGGTGTAGCATGGTGGATGTCCCTCTTTTTTGGCGCCAAGTGCCCACCATCTTCATCAGAGATCTTGAGACGAGCCCATGGGTCTAGCCCCAGAGCAGGTCGAGCCTTGTCGGCCACAAGTGATCGCTAACGGTTTCTGGAGGGATCTTGTTAGGGTTTCCACGAAGCTCATCAACTTGTCCTTGTCCGATCCGGAGGAGAGAATCGCCCAGTTCCTCACCATGTTCCTGATCAACCTCAAGACCTGTGGAATGGAAATCTAGGAGGTGTTACTGAAAATCATAGCATTTCTATATTTCCAGAGGCACCAAAGGATAGCTGAGCTAACAGTATTTAAAACTGAGCACTTTTTGGTAGCAATCCAGAATCTGGCGACAGATTAGAAGGATGAGCCAATCTGACTAGAGAAATATTGCTCAATGTAGGCCCAGAGATGTTTAGCAACTATACATTCAAAAAATAGGTGAGAACAAGACTCTTGTTCCAAGTAGTAAACACAATCAAGGGGTTTGATGATGTGTCTCTTCCTAAGGTTATCCCTAGTCATCAATTTGTTTTTGGAGATAAACCAGAGAAATACATGAATTTTAGGGGGAACTCTCAATTTCCAGACAGCAAGGATAAACATGGGTTGAACCCCTCTAAAGTTGATAACATGATAGAGGGAGCTGGAGGAATACTTCCCCTTATTGTCCAACTGCCAAATCAGGGCATCCGGCTCGGCAGTAAATGTAATGCTCTTGGCAATTTCCTCCAACTAGAACCATTGTTCCATGAGACTATCACTAAAGTTTTTTCTAAAAGAGAGTTTTAGGCATTGACCTTCCCAAACTTCATTGACACTTTTGTTAAGCTCATTGCAGACAGAGTAAATAGGCCAAACTTGGACTGCTAGGGGGGATGTGCCAAACCAAGTATCTTCCCAGAACCTGGTTCTGCTCCCATCCCCTATGTTCCATCTGTAGCCAAATTTCACATCATGCATAATAGATTTTAATCCTTTCCAGAATCTAGAGGTCTTAGGGTTGGAGGAAGGGACAAAGATATTAGGTTTATTTCCTAGGTATTTATGGGCAATAGGAAGCTTCCAGGGTTTCAGGTCTTCCTCATAGAATATTTTCATCCAAGACCCTAGAAGACAAATGTTAATTTCTTGGAGGTTAGGTATGCCTAGGCCTCCAAAATCTTTTTTCATAGAGACAAGGGCCCAATTAGCAAGGTGTAGCTTCCTATTTCCCTCAAAATCATTCCACAAGCAATGAGACATCTGAGAATTGATGAGGTTCACTGCCCATTTAGGGAACTTGAAGAAGGAGAGGAGATACACTGGAATGCTAGCCAAACAAGCTTGTATGAGGATCAATCTACCTCTGTAAGAGAGAAGTTTACCCCTACACCTAGCAGTCCTTTTAATGATTTTATCCAGAAGGGGTTGGATATCCTCTCTCCTCAGTTTATCATAGTGGAGAGGGATACCTTGGTACTTAATGGGGAAGTTACCTTTATTACAAACTAGAATAGAGAGGAAGTCAGCTAACTCCTGATCACCCATGTTGATAGGGATGAGTTCACTTTTAGAGTAGTTGATTCTCATGCCTGAGACTTGTTCAAAACAGGTTAGAACAGCTTTCAGATTGCTAGCATGTGTGGAGTCATTGTCTAAGAAAAGGATGGTATCATCTGCATATTGAAGGCAGATGATGCCACCAGGGCAGACCTCAGGATAGAGCCCTGCAATCAGACTATGATCAGCAGCTTTGCTCAACATTTTAGTAAGAACGACCACTACTAAATTAAACAAAAGCGGGGAGATGGGGTCACCTTGCCTAAGGCCTTTACCAGTAAGGAAAAAATCACTTTCACAATTATTTAACTTGACCCCAACAGACCCCCCATGAGTAAGTTGCTGGATCCAACTAGTCCATTTACCCCCAAAACCTCTAAGCTCCAGGAGTTTCATGAGGAAATCAAGGTCAACTTTGTCGAAGGCAGTCTAAACTAGAACTACCATCTAGAGAAAAATTCTCACAAACAGAGCCTTTAGATCTGTTTTGGTGAGGATAAATAAAGGAAGAGCATTCAATGCCATCATTAAGAGAAGTAACATCTACACCAATCTTAGCAGCAATGGCATTGAAGGAAGGATCATTAAAGTTGGAGAAGGAAGTGTGTTTCATACCCTGGGGGTTTTGCACTTCCAGGTTCTGAATCTCTTTGAGTTGTTGAGCCTTTTCAATAATGTTTCTCTTGTCACCAGCTACCCTGGCACTAGTTCTGGTGGCTTGAACAGGACCCCATTTGGGAAGGTGCTTCTCCTTAGAAAGGGTAGGGAAGTCAGAGTTGTATTTTGAGTCCAAATTGTCTGGGAGTTCAGTTGTTTCAACAAGTGCCTCTTGATCCTCTTGTAGATCTATAGAACCTTCTAATTCCATCAGATCATCATCTTCTAGGAGCTCCATTTCCCTGAGGAGGTTGAATCCATCAGTTTCATCAAGCACAGAATTCAAGATCTTTTCCTGGATGCTAAGTTGAGGAGTGTATGGAGAATCAGGGAGGTGTGTCTTGAGGACTAAAGTGGGTGTAGTTTCTCCAAGCATCTGATTGTGGCCAAAAGACTGTCCTCTGATGTTAGGGGCCCCAGAATTGGCAGCAGGCCCTTTATCTGATTCAGATCTAGAGTTCCTGTTGGATTCAGCATCTTCAGTAAGATTGGTACCAGTTTCAGCTGCAGAGACATATGTACCAGCAGAGAGGTTGGTGGAGGTGCCAGTTTCAGTGGGGGTTAAGGACTCCACCTCAATGAGTAGCCTGTAGATTTTGTTCCCAACTCCAAAAAGCCTTTCAGCAGGGATTTTGGAGGGATCTTTACATAAGGTTTTGACCTAACAGTTTCATAGAATGACTTGAAATTATGCTGCCAATCCACATCCAGTAAGACCCCCAGAGTGGAAGTGATTTGATCCAGCATAGTCCAGTCACACCACTTGGGGGTTCAATTTCCTGATCTTGATCCAAGTTTCCCAGAGGTCCTCTTCAGCCTCAATCCTGCCTTTCCGGACTTCAACATTGACTACAACATTGTCTTTTTTGTGACCAAAACAGGGGTAACCAGCAACTTGAACTACATCTATTTCAGGAGGGAGTTTGAGCAAGAATGTCCACTCATGTAGGGCATTGATTGGCCAGGGCCAGTTGGTTTTGTAAATGTCTACAAACTCAGTGGCAAGTTCCTGCTTGGTCACTTCACCAGCTTCTACCAGAACAATCCCCACATTCTTTAGGGAGCCATGATACTGTGCATTTTCATCAGGTGAGTCTATGTGGTAGAACCCTAATACTGGAGCAGCACTTCCAAAATATCTAGCAGAACTCTGGGTTTTCCTTCTGACAGGGAAATTCTCAACTTTATGGGTAACCATTTTGCAGATAAAACAACTCTTGGGCTTGACACATTTATCCAAATGATGTCCTGGTTCCCCATAGTTGTAGCAGATCACCTCAGAGTATGCCATAAGGCCCGAAGCAGGGGCATGAGCAGTTTTCTGGATGTCTTGTCTCTTCTTTTGTTGATTCTTGCCTTGAGATTTCCCACTGATCCGAGAGTCAGAACCACCAGCAGATTGATCTTGGGCAATTACAGGAGCCTGCCTAGATTGTGCCCCCATTTGGGATGGAGGTGGGCCGTACCACTACCCAACCGGCACTCCCCCCATTGTGATAGGGGAAATTCATCGGAGTTCTTGGTTCCTTCTCATCCTCCAGCCAGATGTTGTCTCTCAGGAAGCAGAAATAACCACCAGACAGCTCAATTGAACCAGATTGCAAGCCTAATTTCAATCTTCTACAGGTTTGGGGGAGAGGTAAGGTAGGGGATCCACCTGCTCCGGCTCCGGTGGCGTGCTGGTGGGCATGAGTCCAGTCAAGCATTCCTGAGGGAGTCCTAGATTAGGGGGTGTTCAGATAGCCGAACTATACCTTCAGCCGAACTCTCGGATTATGAAGATAGAAGATTGAAGACTTCGTCCCGTGTCCGGATAGGACTTTCCTTGGCGTGGAAGGCAATCTTGGCGATACGGATATACAGATCTCCTACCATTGTAACTGACTTTGTGTAACCCTAACCCTCTCCGGTGTCTATATAAACCGGAGGGTTTTAGTCCGTAGGACGACATACACATCAACAATCATACCATAGGCTAGCTTATAGGGTTTAGTCTCTCCGGTCTCGTGGTAGATCTACTCTTGTACTATCCATATCATCAATATTAATCAAGCAGGACATAGGGTTTTACCTCCATCGAGAGGGCCCAAACCTGGGTAAAACTTCGTGTCCCTTGCCTCCTGTTACCATCCGGCCTAGACGCACAGTTCGGGACCCCCTACCCGAGATCCGCCGGTTTTGACACCGACATTGGTGCTTTCATTGAGAGTTCATCTGTGTCGTCGCCGTCAGGCTTGATGGCTCCTACGATCATCAATAGCGATGCAGTCCAGGGTGAGACCTTCCTCCCCGAACAGATCTTCGTCTTCGGCGGCTTCGCACTGCGGGCTAATTCACTTGGCCATCTGGAGCAGATCGAAAGCTACGCCCCTGGCCGTCAGGTCAGATTTGGAAGTTTAAACTACACGGCTGACATCCGCGGGGACTTGATCTTCGACGGATTTGAGCCACTGCCGAGCGCGCCGCACTGTCGCTACGAGCATGATCTAGCTCTGCCGCCGAACAGTTCCCTGGAGGCCGCACCCGCATCGGCTTCGACCCTTAATTCAGAGCCAACTACGCCAATCGAGGATGAGCGGTTGGACGCCGCCTCGGGGGCTGCGATCCCAACGGTGGTTGAGCCGAATACCAGCCCCGCACTCCACGAGACTCGTGACTCCGAGGAGCCGGACCCTTCTCCGGACTCTGAACGCTCCACGCCCCTGCCGATCAAATCCGATTGGGCACCGATCATGGAGTTTACTGCTGCGGACATCTTCCAGCACTCGCCTTTCGGCGATATTCTGAAGACACTGAAGTCTCTCTCTTTATCAGGAGAGCCCTGGCCGGACTACGGTCAGCAAGGTTGGGATTCGGGCGATGAAGAAATTCAAAGCCCACCCACCACCCACTTGGTAGCCACTGTCGACGATTTAACCGACATGCTCGACTTCGACTCCGACGACATTGACGGTATGGACGCCGATGAAGGAGACGATGAAGAACCAGCGCCTATTGAGCCCTGGAACACCACCTCGTCGTACGACGTATACATGGTGGACGCACCAAAAGATGACGACGAGGAGCGAAAGGACGCACCGAAGGATTGTCCCCTCGAAAAGCAGTCAAAGCGGCGACGTAAGCGCCGCCCCAAATCCCGCCTCGATAGAAATAGCGATCACACAGACCTAGCACTGGAGCAGGGCGAACCGCTGCCGGACAACGGCAATCCGGATAATCAAACCGAACAAACAAATCCTATCAAGGATAACGATCCGGATGACATAACGCCGGACAGGCACCTGGAGCAGCAGAATGCCCGTAAAAGGCTCGCTGCCACTGCGAGGAGTCTTAAAAAGCAGAAGCAAAGGCTCCAGGCCACGCAAAATACACTCCAATTCAGATGGAGCAAAATACTCAACACTGCAGCAAGGTACGGCGACAATCGCCCCTCCAAGAGCTACCCAAAGCGGAAACTGCTACCCGAATTCGATGAGGAGGCCTCAGAACCCCCACAACCAAATATCAAAATAGCCACCTGGTCGGATAGACGACCCCTCTACCAACACAGAACGGCATTCAATGTTGCTCACAATAAAACATGCGATCCATGCGAGGGCTCGCACCCAAAGGACGGTGCAACGAGATCCATCTATGGACCATGCAAGCGCGCCCCAGCATACAATGCAACACAACAAACATCCGAACAACGCGGCACACCCAGCTACAGGGGTGCCGCACACCCCCTATGTTTCACCGATGAGGTGCTGGACCATGAATTTCCAGAGGGATTCAAGCCCGTAAACATAGAGGCATACAACGGAACAACAGACCCTGGGGTCTGGATTGAGGACTACATCCTTCATATCCATATGGCTCGAGGAGATGATCTCCACGCCATCAAGTACTTACCCCTCAAGCTCAAAGGACCAGCTCGTCACTGGCTCAAAGGCCTCCCCGAAAGCTCCATTGGAAGTTGGGAAGAGCTCGAAGACGCCTTTCAGGCAAATTTTCAGGGACTTATGTCCGAGCTCCGGATGCGGACGATCCGAGTTATATAACTCAACAGCCCGGAGAGCCATCCCAAAAGCTTTGGAATAGGTTTCTTACTAAAAAGAACCAGATTTTCGACTGTCCGGACGCCGAAGCCTTAGCGGCTTTCAAGCATAGCGTCCGTGACGAATGGCTCGCCAGACACCTCGGCCAAAATAAGCCGAGAACAATGGCGCATTAACAAACCTCATGACCCGCTTTTGCGCGGGTGAGGACAGCTGGCTAGCCAGATGCAGCACCAGCGACCCCAGTACATCCGAAGTTAGAGATGGAAACGGGAAATCACGGCGCAACAGCAATAACAAACGCCGGAATAAAGAAGACCGCACGAAGGGCACGGCAGTAAATGCCGGATTCAAAACCTCTCGGCCAGGTCAAAACCCGCCCCCTAAAGGCACCAGAGATGAACTGTCCAGCCTCAACAAAATTCTGGACCAAATATGTCAGATCCATAGTACCCCTGGTAAACCCGCTAATCATACCCATAGAGAATGTTGGGTTTTCAAGCAGTCCGGCAAGCTCAATGCCGTACACAAGGAGGAGGATACGCCAAGTGAAGACGAGGACGAGCCTCCCAAGCAAGACACAGGGGAACAAAAGAAATTTCCACCAGAAGTCAAAACAGTAAATGTGTTAACGTGATCAAGGGAAAAACAATGCGACACCCCCGGAAAAATATACCCAAGTGCCTGTAACTGCGAGGTCCTGCCACTGGTCGTCTCAACCGATCACTTTTGACCATCGCGATTACTCATCAAGTATCCGGCACGCAGGATGGGCTGCCCTGGTATTAGACCCAGTAATTGGCGGATATCACTTCACACGAGTCTTGATGGATGGTGGCAGTAGCCTAAACCTAATATATCAGGATACAATCCGCGGGATGGGGTTAGACCCAACACAAATTCGCCACAGCAATACTACCTTTAAAGGAGTAATGCCAGGCCCAGGGGCTCGTTGCACGGGCTCCCTCCTACTACAAGTTATATTCGGCTCCCCCGATAACTTCCGTCGTGAGCATCTAACTTTCCACATCGCTCTGTTTCAAAGTGGCTATCAAGCACTGCTCGGACGCGAAGCGTTCGCTCGCTTTAATGCAATACCACACTACGCCTACCTCACACTCAAGATGCCCGGTCCACGTGGCATCATTGCAGTGCACGGAAATATCAAGCGATCTCTGCATGCCGAAGAGAGTGAGGCTGCCTTGGCAGCCGCACACTAAAGGCGCCCGGACCAGCGAAAGCATCCAATAGGTCGTCAAGACCTCAGACACAACTAATCAAGTCCGGCGCCGCTATAAACAGTCACACCCCTATTTTTCAATACAAGGGGCTCAACGCGCGCAGACAAGTGGCAATTTCTTCTCATCTTGAATTACACATGGTTTCTTTAGAAAACTATCTTTTTGCACGACAACCTTTTCACCTAAATTCCTCTCTTTTACAGACGATCATCGTGCTACACCCATCCAGGATACGGCACAACGAAGACACAGGCGCAGATGTGCAGGAGGGACCCGCCCCAAGGATTCTTTTTAGATTAAGACCGTGCGTAAACCTTTTTTACTGTCTCTTGTTGATACATATCCACCGTTGAGAAGGATGCTGACGTCTTGGCATGAGGCCAGGCCAGAACAATGCACGTACCTGGACACAAGGGGCTTCTTACAAAGGCCATTCTTTAGGCCCGGTTTATACCACAAAGACCGAATACCTTAGGGAGTGTTCAGCGTCGCGAGTTTGGCCCTATATGCATCAGCTCCGAATCATTGTCTTTGGTCAAATGTTGGGTTTTCTTGGCTCCTATGTTTTGGTGCCTTACGTTCCGCTTTACCGGCTAAGGTAGCACCAGGAGAACTACTACGATTGTGCCCTGGTTCATCCGGATGAGCACCTCAGTAGAGAAAGCCGAAAACTGACTGTCATGATATAGCGTGAGACTGGTCAACCACTCGATGACCTATGGGAATGTTAGAATTCCTCCGCCTTAACGAAGGGCCGTTTTCCGGCCAGGCATGTACACACCCCGGGATCGGGAGAGTGCGGAGCCACCAGGGGCTATATAGTAGCCCCACCGTCAAACTCCTATGGCTAAGTGAAAGTGTTAAAGCGTTATAGTCTGGTTGCCTCGCTCGCTCCGCCATCACCTCCTTTATAGGACCAAGACGTTGGGTTAAGTGTGAACGCGTGTTTTTGCGAGCACCTCCACATTATATGCGTGGGGGTTGAAGCCGACGACTGCAATCTTTCAGGTTATACACATGTATACATAAACGGCCACCCAGGAGGCATCATATTACTTTCCGGCAAAAAGTACAAAAATAGCCTTATGAAAATATATAACAGCTTATCGCTTACAATGAGATTACATATCACTCAAACATAATATTTTTTGAGCACTGGGTCTCTATCAAACGAGCACCCTCAAGAACTTACTCAAAGTAGTGCTCAGCAGCCCTTCGACCTATGGCCGAATCCCGTGCTGCAACGGTGGTAGCATCCATCTCCGCCCAGTATGCTTTAATGCGGGCAAAGGCCATTCGTGCACCCTCTATGCACGCCGACCTCTTCATCGCATCAATGCCTGGCACCACGTCAAGGAACTGCTGCACCAAGCCGAAATAAGAGTCCGGTTTTGACCTTTCCTGCCATAGCTGATCCACAACAGACCTCATGGAGAGTCCGGACAACCTATTTAGTTCAGACCATTCGGCCAATTGGTCACTCAATGAAAGTGGACGCTCAGGTGAATGGAATTGTCTCCAAAACAGCCGGTCTACTTCACGGTCTGTCTGACCCTGGAAATACTTGGCCACATCGGTAGCGCTCGCCGCCAAATCCATGTATACATCCTCGAACTCCACAGCCGATCCAGAGGGGCATATCGTGGATCTCCGAACTTCCTCCGCAACATAAAGGATTTCCTGGCTACAATATCTCCGGCTTCCCGCAGCTCCTCCTTCTTTTCCCTCATAGCAGAGCGGAGGTCCTTTCTCGTCGCAGCGGCCTTCTCAAGGTCCAAAGCCTTCGCTTGGTTTTTCTTTTCGAGAACCCGGCAACGGTCAGCGGCGGCTTCTAATTCTATGGCCATCTTGGCCATCTTGTCTCGGCTCTCGCCATGCGCGACCTTCTCGGCTCGCAATTCTTCGGCCGCCTTCAAAGCAACCGCATTACCCAACCTCGCTTGTTCCTTGGCTCGGGCAAGTTCCGCCTGCAAGGCTTCAACGGTGGCAGCTCCATCTGCAGTCATAACATATTAAAGATACTGGCTTCATACTGCTCTTACTATGCGTCATTTACCAGATAAGGACACTTACCCTATGCCTCGTCAAGCCTTTTGTTAACAAGCTCGATGTCGGCGTCTGCCGCATCCAACTGCCGTTTTAAATAGGCAAACTCGCTAGTCCGGCCAGCCACCGGAGTTTCCATCACCTGCACATAAAGGCAGTATGGTTATTACCTGGGAATACGATCCTCTGTTCGTCATCGTTTCCGACGACAACCAGAGTCTCAGGGGCTACTATCTACATAGGGCACACCTAGCATGTGCAGGACTATCATACATTACTTTACATACCTCAAAGCCTGTCAGTAGACTCATAAAAGCTTCATGAAATCCGCTTTCGGCGGACGCGATTTTCTCCACCACCGTATCCATCAGCATACGGTGTACATCTGAGATGGCCGCTCGCCCCACCAGCTCCCTCAGAACATCCGATCGCACACTAGACAGTGCCAGACTCTTTTGTCTGCTCTCTTCGGGAGCCGGACACTTGGAGCTTCGGGGGTCGATGGGATTTTCTTCCGGCCTCGCCGGATTCGGAGAGGCCCTCCGCGACGACACTTCAGGGTCGCCCGCTTCTGGAGTGGAGGAGTCTGGAGGAGGCGTTTCGCTCTCCATCATCTCTGGAAGAAGATCCCCCAAAGACGAGCTCATTTGAGAAGGGCTAAGGCCCGAACTGCAAAAATATATGCGGTGGTTATTTTCTCAGAAGAAAAAGATGACATATCTGTACTGTTAAAGTATTTCGGGTCACTTATGACTCGCGGGAGAATTGATCCCCCCGCAGACTTTGTGCGGCAACAGCACCCCCCAAGGTAGGACCCCCTGTGGGAGATTTCTTCTCCCGTTTGGGAGCCTCGGCTTCCAAATCCCCGGGCACAGTCCTTTTCCTCTTCTGGCCGTCTTCCTTCATGGAGATGCTCGCTCCCTCGGTTACAATGGGCAGCGTTGGGGGCCCGCGACCGCCCGTACTACCCTATGTAGTATCTTCCTTCAAGGGCTCCGGGCAGAGTGCGACTGGAGCATCTTTTCCAGTACCGAATTTTCCAAACCCTCAGGAAGGGGGGCCGAACACCGAATCAGCTTCGCCTTTGTTAGCCAGTCTTGGTCAAAAAGCAAACTCTCAGAGATAACTTCGTAACAAGTGAGAGATAGTATATTTGGCCGGAAGATTCCCTACCTATTCAGTGGCGCGGATACTGCTCAGGCCCACGTCCTTGGTGATTTCCGGACACTCCACTTGAGGTCCGAAGAACGACTTGTACATCTCCTCGTGCGTCAGGCCGAGGAAATTTTGAATGACACGCGGTCCCTCGGGATTGAACTCCCACAAGCGAAGAGGCTGGCGTTTGCAAGGTTGGGCTTGACGGACCAACATAACTTGTATTACTACAACCAAACTGAAATCTCCATTAAAGATACCTCGAATGCGGCTTTGCAGCATAGGCACGTCCTTGGCTGGACCCCAGCTCAGTCCTCTGCTAATCCATGACATCAGTTGTGGTGGAGGGCCCGAGCGGAAAACGGGGGCGGCCGCCCACTTGGCACTTCTAGGAGCCGTGATGTAGAACCACTCCTGTTTCCACAATTCAGATACCTTTGGGATGGAACCTTTGGGCCATGGAGCTCCCTTCATATTGCGTATTGAGGCACCGCCACACGCCGCATGT
Organism: Triticum aestivum; assembly: GCF_018294505.1. Classification (NCBI taxonomy): domain Eukaryota; kingdom Viridiplantae; phylum Streptophyta; class Magnoliopsida; order Poales; family Poaceae; genus Triticum; species Triticum aestivum. The sequence continues at coordinate 572,737,082 of NC_057797.1, forward strand.
TGCCCCTCAATCATCTTCGGCTTTCCTTCAAAGGTCTTGAGCCATAGGCCAAAGTGGGGGGTAACCCGGAGGAAGGCCTCACACACAACGATAAATGTCATGATATGAAGAAAGGAGTCCGGAGCTAGATCATGGAAATCTAGCCCGTAGTAAAACATCAAGCCCCTAACGAAAGGATCCAAAGCAAGGCCTAGACCTCGGAGGATGTGGGAGACGAACACGACGCTCTTGTTAGGTTCGGGGGAAGGGACGGCCTGCCCCCGGGGAGGCAGCCGATGCAAAATCTCGGCGGTCAGATATCTGGCCTCCCTCAACTTTTTGATGTCTTCTTCCGTGACGGAGGAAGGCACCCATCGGCCTTGAAGGCTAGATCCGGACATGACTGAAGGTTCGGAGCACCTGACATGGACTTTGGGCGTTTGAGCTTGAGGCGGGGGAAGGATTCGATTGAACACGGGAGGGAAAAGTAGAAAGCCTTGTCCCTTTATAAAGAGGGTGAATATCAAGCGTCCTCTCCATGTCCGTTTGGACTTGCCTATAATCTAGGAGTCCCAGAAGTGGTTGGGTTACCCACACCCGTATTGATGAGAATCCAGAAATAAGGGGACACGATCTCTGCTTTAACAAGACGTGCCAATGAAACCGCCTCGCGTAACACGCTGAGGTGGGGTAATAAAACGACTCGGATAAAGGCTTGGCCGTGGTGTGTCACTCTACGGAATACGTCAGTAGATTAGATTTGTGTAAATATTATTCTCTCTATGGCAATATGTGGAAACTTATTTTGCAGAGCCGGACACTATCTTTGTGTTCAGAATCTTCTATGAAGTACTTGGAGGAGGAACCCGCCTTGCAATGCCGAAGACAAACTACGCGCAGGACTCATTGTCATTGAAGCCTGATTCAGGGGCTACTGAGGGAGTCCTAGATTAGGGGGTGTTCGGATAGCCGAACTATACCTTCAGCCGAACTCCCGGATTATGAAGATACAAGATTGAAGACTTCATCCCGTGTCCGGATAGGACTTTCCTTGGCGTGGAAGGCAAGCTTGGCGATACGGATATACATATCTCCTACCATTGTAACCGACTTTGTGTAACCCTAACCCTCTCCGATGTCTATATAAACTGGAGGGTTTTAGTCTGTAGGACGACATACACATCAACAATCATACCATAGGCTAGCGTATAGGGTTTAGTCTCTCCGATCTCGTGGTAGATCTACTCTTGTACTATCCATATCATCAATATTAATCAAGCAGGACGTAGGGTTTTACCTCCATCGAGAGGGCCCGAACCTGGGTAAAACTTCGTGTCCCTTGCCTCCTGTTACCATCCGGCCTAGACGCACAGTTCGGGATCCCCTACCCGAGATCCGCAGGTTTTGACACCGACAATTCCCATCTCGTAGCACGACGTGGATCTCCTGAATTCACTTCTCCTTTAGCCCATCGAACGAGCGCAATCGGCGGCTCCCTGGGGTGGGACATCCTGAGCTTCTCCGAGAAATCTCCTTCGAAGTAGATCCGCAGGGCTAGATTCAGCAGCTCCCAATCCACATGATCCTTGCACATCCGAGCATACCTGCGCGAGTGAGAGAACGGATTCGGTCCCTCCTCGGCTTCCTCCCTTGCAGGTTCCTCCTCTGCTTCCCTCCATTCGCGCGTGCACTGGGTCCAGGAGAGAGCGTCGTCGTGGATCCGCATCGCCCGCTCCCTCCATCTCCTCCCTCGAGTCTCACGGAGCACCACCGGTGCGACGGAGTTGAGTGGCTGTTGCATCCGTGGGAAGGCTTTGTAGACATGTGGGAGATGCATCTTGTACATCTGCCTGTCTTCCAGCCATTCCCCTATGGATATGGCCGGCGACTCCATGGGGCGCGCGAGCGGACTTGCTGAGGGGGACAGGCGCGCCCGGAGTCAGGAGGCGGGGGGTGGCGGCGAGATCTATGGCGGCGGCGAGGGTGGAGGTAGTGGCGGGGGCGGCGGCGAGGGTGGAGGTGGTGGCGGGGGCGAAGGGGATCGCGAGAGCGGTCATCTATTTGCCAATTATGTGAACTAAACAGTCAACATATAAAATAGTTTAAATATATATAATATAGTTAGAAGGGAAGCATAAGTTGGACATGGCGTTCCTATTCTTATATAAAAAATAGAACAGACCTCTGCGTTTTCTTCAAAAAAAACATAAAGTGGGCTGCCAAAAATAAAACCTCGGATGGGAGGTCCATAGGCCGGTCGATACATGACGACCCTAAGAAAATACAAACAAGCCTATGGACCTCCCATCCGAGGTCGTGGGCTACGCATGTTAAAAATGAAAGCCTAGACGGGGCAGCCCAAAACCACGTCCAACACTTGCCAAAACTTCGCCCCTCGTTTTCTCTGTGTTTCGCACACTCGACATTGTGTGGGCATTTTGACTGTGCATCATATGAAGATGTGCTATCCATGAATGTTGATTAGCATGATGTTAACTGGCTGGTAGTTCCATTTTCGACCATGAATAAAACTTCCAACATGATGTTAACCCTGTTTGAAAAGGCTGTGTTAATATAAATGCTCTGCCTGTGAAAGTTGCAGCTTCTTATCTGAAACTGAACTTGCAGTTTCTTATCTGAAACTGAAACTTGCAGTTTCTTCTCTGAGAATCACATTGTCTGCACTTTTATACTCCTATGAAACTACCTTTTTTTAAGTGCTAAAAATAGATATCTAGAATTCATAAAATACTTCATATGCTCAATACTGCAAATCTGAAATTCGAAAGACATTCATATCTGAAAGTACTCTCAAAATACACAACACAAAACACAATTCACAACCTGCAAATACTGACAACCCTAAGCTCCTCCTGACAATTCACAACCTGCCCGACTATTGGGCTGGGGGGCAGCCCCCTCCTATTCCTCGGCGGCAGACAGCCGCCCCGTGAGACGATGTGAACGGCGAGGGATATGATGGCGGGGAAGCTTCGTCGGGCCAACTGCTTTTCTCCTCTTGCAGTTGGGTTCGGTCGACGAAGACTCCACCGGCTCGCTCTAGCAGGATACCCTCACAAACGGCACCCTGTAGATGCTCGATCCTTCAATCTCTGGTGGATTCTCCATCTAGGATCGATACTCCCACCATCGCTCCCTCACGATCAGATTCGGTGAATCTGTTTGCTCCATGGCTCAGAGGAGCAGCTCTATGTACTCCAGCGCGACTCCCTCCGGGAGTATCGTCGCCTTTTCGCTCTGTTGCAGATATTTGACCATGGATGTCGCCGTCGCCGCTAGTTGGTCCTTGTTGTCAAACCAAGACTGTATCTCCAACATCCTAGCTAGCTTCACAGGGTCGCCGTCTGCGATCCTCACGTATCGGTTGTACTCCTCCATCGATCTACTTCTCCATAGCACCTTCACTCGCCGGTGGTGGTTTTTGAATGGAAGAGGAGAGGAGCAGTGCTGGTTTTGGATTAGAACGGGAGAGGAGCGACGCTGGTTTTGGACTGGAACAGGAGAGGAGGGCGGTGGTTTTGAAATGGAAGAGGAGAGGAGCAGCGCTGCATTTAGATTGGAACAGGAGAGGAGCGGTGGTGGTTTAAGAGGAGAAGAGCGGAAGAGCGGCGCTGGTCTTGGAAGTATTTTTTTGTTGTTTTCCATATTTTGGGTCAAAGTTTGACCACGTACTGTATTTGACAAGCAAAATGTGAATGCATGTCACCAAAAATTGTATCGTTTGGTTCGTATCTGAATGTACTTTCAAATTATATTATTTTTGCAATGTATAACATATATTTCATGTGCGAAAATCATGGTCAATTATGACCCAGAATAAAAGGGAGACTAGTTAATCTGAGGTCGCTTTCTTAATTGAAGGGTAAATTGATTTTGATTTTGATCCAGTCACAGCGCGCCGACCCTCTCGTCCAATCCTAAATCGCTGCCGCACGCTCCTCTCCCTCTTCTCCATTGAAAAACCACCTCCTCTCCTCTCCATCATCTCCATTCCAAAACCACTGTCTCGCCTCTCCCTCTTCTGATCTTCTCCATTGCAAAACCACCTCCTCTCCTCTCCATCATCTCCATTCCAAAACCACCGTCTTGCCTCTCCCTCTTCTCTATTGCAGGACCACCGTCTCTCCTCTGTTTTCTAGACGCTTTGCTCCATGGCGCGGGCGCAATCCATGGATACAAAATTAGTATACTGTATACTATTTAAAAGTCGAGGGCGGGGCTTTTCCTGCGCGGTAGGCGGCGGGGCAGTTCCGCCTAGTCGGTTCGACAGAGACGCGAGAAGACGAGGGAGTAGGTTGCTGCAAACATAGGGCTGTGTGATTTGACAGCGAGTTACTGCTGGACAGGTGGGGCCCCGTGATTTGACTTGCCATTATCATTTTAACTGCGGCGCTACGACCGGCGTGAGTCTCCCGATTCTTGACCACCTCCATACAGGTGCCTCTCCCAATGCTCCACCATGTAGTAAAGGTTGGCTCTTGCATGAGAGCCCACTTGTCCACTTTTTCCTTGCCTCTCTTTCATCCACATTGCAAAAATGCCATGTAAAGCGCACTATTGTACTTACTTTTACTTGCTCCTACAGGTGCTTAAGCTTGCCACATAGGCATAAAGTCTGATGTGGCAAGTTAATCAAGAAGAGAGACTAGTTTGGTGACCCAAGGAAGAAACGGTGCTAAGCGCATGTACCTAGGTGAAAAGACAATTTTGAGTCTATAGCTAATTAAATGAAGCAAACTGCGTGGCAAGGCGCGCGGCACAACCGCGTGCATAGGGGGCCCCCGACGTGATCGTGCACATGCCCAACCACTGGCAGAGCACGCATGGAGGGACGCAAGTAGAGCGCTCCGCGGTCGCCTCAAGGAAAAGTTGCACACAAGCCAAGCGTGCCGACGGACGCGAGCAGAGCGCGCCAACGGACGCGACAGAGCGCACCGCGGTGCCTAACGGTGAGCACAGCGCGCTGCGGCGCCTAACGGCGAGCAGAGCTTGCCGAGGGACGTGAGCAGAGGACGACACAGTGATACGTGGCAAATAAGAAGAACTGTGTGAGCGATGTCGGAGACATCAAGCACGAATCAGATTAGAGTTACGTGTGCGATACATCGTAGACAGTTGATCCATCAGAGCTGTTTGTGATGTAATAAGCCGTGTGTGTTGCGGGCAAACGCTTGCTGGTGTATAACCTTAAATTTAACCAAAAAAGTGTTAATGCATGTTACAAAAATTGTATAGCTGGAAACTATGTTCAAATATGACTCCAACGATATAATCTATGGCGGCATGCATTCATATTTTATTAGTTAAATCCTACTTATAAAACAGGACAGGGGTATAGTAGGTAATTAAATTGCAAACGTTTTTTATTAACTGTATGTGTACGTGTCCTGTCGTTCTCCTCTCGCATGTCTTGTCACCCCGCTGCTGCAGACGGCTTACAGCGCAAGCTTGCGCAGCCGCGCGGGGGCGTTCTTTTGGCCAAATGGTGGCACCAATGAATCATCGGTGAGCCCGTTCCCACGCAACCTCGCAGGTTTCTGCGCAAGCTTCCCGTCTGACTCAGTGAAATCCCCCAAAATCCCAATGCTTACCGGCCTGCTATAAAAACCCTCACGGCGGGCGAGTCCTGCGTCGCATTTCCCCCTCCCTCCCTATAGCTTATCTCGTCTGCTTCTCCCACAATCGCCAATGGCACCGGTCCGTCGTCATCGCTTAGCCACTCTGCCGTCATCAGAGGACAGCTCCAGCTGGGAGACTACACCGTGGGGGTGGCGCAGTCCCCAGCGTAGTGTAGTGCGCGCGGCGTCCCTGTTGGGTATTGCTCCGCCGCTCCGCCGCCGCTACCCTTTCGGCAGATATTGCCGGCCTCCGTTGCCACCACACCATCGTCGAAAGCCAGGGCCATCTCCCGCTCTGCCGCCGCGGCCCGAAGGCGGGAGGTGGCCGTCGTGGCCGCCACCCCACTGCCATACACCATGGCCATCACCCGCTTCGCCATCACGGCCCGAAGGAGGGAGGTGGTGGTCGTGGCCGCCACCCCATCATCGGCCGCTGTGGCCGCTAGCCCACCATTGACCACTAGGATCATTACCGGCTCCTCCATCGCCGCCCGAAGGAGGGGGCGGAGGTGGAGGCCCGCACGTGCGTCAGTGACCTTGCGCGCTACATCGAGTTCCTGCGGGAGGAGGAGGAGCGCCTCGTAGAGCATGCAAAGAGCCTTACCGCAGCCGTGGCCGCAGCACACGCCGACACAGAGGCAAGGAATCAGGAGATCTACGAGAAGTTCAGCCGCTTCGAGAGGGATCGTCTGGAGCGGCAGTGTGCGTTCGATCTAGCGAGCGTCGCTGAACGTGCAGCAGCGGCAGGCACCGTATTGCATTTGTCCAGCTTGTCTGTAGGCTCCTCCTCCTCCTCTGCGTCTTATTGAGCACGCTCGGCAGAGGAGAGGCTGCCGGAAGTAGCACAAAGCCCCTCCGTGGTAATAGTAGTATTTGGGGGCTATTTTGTTCAGTTCATCTGACTATAGATGTGTGGTCGAACTATACAACGTACTTAAAATTAGCTAGTATATATAGTTGAACTAGCTATTTCTGTACGTGGTTGGCAACAATTGGGGAGAAGTTTGGTCGGTTCAGCTATCGAGTTGAACTGTTTGTATAATTTAAGAATGACTGCTTAATCTATGAATGAAATCTATGCTTAATTACTGAATTTTAGTTGCAAAAATTACATAGTGCTAATGATTTCTAGGTGCATATTTTGACAAATCGCAGTGTTACAAGGATTGACAAATGGCAACGTTACTAGATCAACAAATTTAAATCTTTCCAGTTTGACAAATGGCAACATACCCAATATGACAGATGCAAATCTTACCAAATTGTTTGTACGTGGTTGCGCACGGGTCATCTAGAACAACCGTTTGCATTGAAGGGATGCACAAATTCTGCGCTGCTCTCACTTTGCATATGGGTGTTCTATCTAAATCGTTTGCGATCAAGAGCTGCAGAAATGCTGCTCGGCACATTTTCTCTTGGCTTCCTGGGGAAGCTATCAGTTTGCATACGGGTGTTCTAACTAAAACATTTGCGATGAGTGTTTTATATTTAAAAGGCAAATTAAACTGCGGCTTGGGCGCCATTAATGGAGAGGATGCGAGCAAGGCGGGCGGCCATGGAAATCAAAGGGCTCGCTTCCCATTGAGCCAGCGCAGCATACAGCTCGCATGCTTCCTGGTGAGCCTGCACACTCGAGGACAGCTTGCACGCCTCTCGGTCAGCCTGCGCACCAGACAGCGCTCGCACGCCTGCCGTTCAGTCAAGGTCAAGCAGCTATCCACATGGCACCTCCTACAACCATTAAAACTAAGACACCTGGCGTCACATGAATGGTCAATAGAATTTTGGATTTACTAGAATTTAAATACTAGGCATCTCAATTTTTTGCCGGCACTCAACGGTGCCCTGGTGTTTGAAATTCATGCCCATTTCTTGCATGGGACCTAAGCATGCACCCAAGGACACATATTTGTTTTTTCAACCAATTTATATGCACTGGAGAATGTGCATGTAGTTCAAATTTGAATTATGCACATAAATGCATTGAAAACTCAGTTAATGTATAAAAATCTCCAAACAAACCCCAAAAATCACAAAAAATCACACAACACTCCTGTGTGACAGCCTGGATTTTGCCTTCTCCCTTTTTCCGGACATGGTTTTGCCTTTGCCTTGGATTTGAGTTTTTGGAATAAATTCAAATGGACTTGTCACTTGGGCATGCCCTTGACTTTCACCCAAGTGACCTATCTACTTCCCATTCAATCTCATTTCTCTGAAATATCCCCAACATAATTAGATGAATATTTTTCACAAAAGAAAAATATTCATTCTCTCTTCTAAAGCCTATTTCAGAAACTAGTGCTCCAAAGCAACCCCCATTTTTATTACTCCAAAAATTCTGAAATAATTCCTGAATATTCTTTGAACCATGGCCCACCTCTCCAAGCAAAAATATTGCATGGATTTTTGTAATATTTTTGCTACAGAAAATAATTCCTCTTCTGGTCCAGAATTGCACTTTGTATAGCAAGTGCATTTTTCCTTGATCCTTTGACTCTGATTTTTCTTGAGCCTCTTCACCCTCCTAAGAAAACCTTAACCTCAGGAGATCATCCCTAATGGCCATCTAGAAGCTATCCAAACGTAGCAGCCAAGTTTCTGTCCAGAAATTTGCCAAGATGGTTGAGTCACATCTGGTCGGCCTGGCGATGAGTCCTCAGCTTCTCTAGACCTATCACTGCATGGACTTTAGCGCAGACAAGGTTTGGCAGGTCGTGGGCGTCGTTTTGACCATGCCAGAGCGGTGACCGTGTGTGGACACGGGGTCTGGCATGCGTTAGACGCGCTCTGAGTAGCGCCAACGCCTCTGTTCGGCGCGTGCTCGAGCCAGAGCTCACCGACGACTGCCGCACCGCACCACGGGCCTCGACTCATCACTTTTGACCCCTCCCGGGCACACGCCGATGCCGGAGACACCGCAGCGAGCACGGGCACGTCGCGGCCAAAAGTGTGACGCCCCTGATTTGACCGTACACTAATCATACACGCAAATGTGTATGATCAAGATCAAGGACTCATGGGAAGATATCACAACACAACTCTAGACATAAAATAAAATAATGCAAGCTTTATAGTACAAGCCAGGCGCCTCGAGGGCTCGAATACATAAGCTCGAAAACACAAGAGTCGGCGGAAGCAATAATATCTGAGTACACACATAAGGTTAAACAAGTTTTCCTTAAGAAGGCTAGCACAAAAGTAGTAACGATCGAAAAGGCAAGGCCTCTTGACTGGGACCTCCTAACTACTCCTCGAACTCGAACTCTGCGTAGAACCATCCTCGGGATCCTCTGGCTCCTGGACTCCAGCATATGTTTGCGACAACCAGGTATAGAAAGGGGGAAAAGGGGGGAGGAAAGCAACCGTGAGTACTCATCCAAAGTACTCGCAAGCAAGTAACTACACTAAATATGCATTAGTATCAATGAAATGGGTAGTATATGTGGACTGAACTGCAGAATGCCAGAATAAGAGGGGGATAGCTAGTCCTAGCGAAGACTACGCTTCTGGCAGCCTCCATCTTGAAGCAGTAGAAGAGAGTAGATGGTAAGATAACCAAGTATCATCACATAGCATAATCCTACCCGACGATCCTCCCCTCGTCTCCCTATGAGAGAGCGATCACCGGGTTGTATCTGGCACTTGGAAGGGTGTGTTTTATTAAGTATCCGGTTCTAGTTGTCATAAGGTCAAGGTACAACTCTGGGTCATCCTTTTACCAAGGGACACGGCTATTCGAATAGATAAACTTCCCTGCAGGGGTGCACCATATTTCCCAACACGCTTGATCCCCTTTGGCTGGACACACTTCCCTGGGTCATGCCCGGCCTCGGAAGATCAACACGTCGCAGCCCTACCTAGGCACAACAAAGAGGTCAGCACGCCGGTCTAAATCCTATGGCGCATGGGTCTTGGCCCATTGCCCATTGCACACCTGCACGTTGCTAGGGCGGCCAGAAACATACCTAGCCTCCCTAATACAAGATCAGGCGTTCCAGTCCAATCCGGCGCACGCCGCTCGGTCACTGACGTCAAGAAGGCTTCGGCTGATACCACAACGTCGAGTGCCCATAACTGTTCCCGTGTAGTTGGTTAGTGCGTATAGGCCAGTGGCCAGACTCAGATCAAATACCAAGATCTTGTTAAGCGTCTTATTTTGAAGTAACCACGAACACTGACTAGGGCCAGACCCACCTCTCTCCTAGGTGGTCTGACCCTGCCCTGTCGCTCCGGCACAAAGATCCACCCAAAGGGTCATTGAGGGAGTCCTGGATTAGGGGGTCTTCGGACAGCCGGACTATATCCTTCGGCCGGACTGTTGGACTATGAAGATACAAGATTGAAGACTCCGTCCCGTGTCCGGATGGGACTCTACTTGGCATGGAAGGCAAGCTAGGCAGTACGGATATGTAGATCTCCTCCCTTGTAACCGACCTTGTGTAACCCTAGCCCCCTCTGGTGTCTATATAAACCGGAGGGTTTAGTCCGTAGGACAACATACAATCATACCATAGGCTAGCTTCTAGGGTTTAGCATCTAAGATCTCGTCGTAGATCAACTCTTGTAATACTCATATCATCAAGAACAATCAAGAAGGACGTAGGGTATTACCTCCATCAAGAGGGCCCGAACCTGGGTAAACACCGTGTCCCCTGCCTCATGTTACCATCCGTCTTAGACGCACAGTTCGGGACCCCCTACCCGAGATCCGCCGGTTTTGACACCGACATTGGTGCTTTCATTGAGAGTTCCACTATGCTGTCATCATAAGTGGGGATGGCTCGTCTCATTGTCAAGGACAACATCACTTCTGGGGGAGCCCTGGCTGTAGTCCAAACTCTCCGACTAGGCGGCTTCGTCATGACCGCTTGCTCGGCTGCTGCGCCAATGATGACTTCTCGGGTCATCGAAAACAGCCTCCACATTGGCTCAAAATTTGCCGAACAGATGGATCCAATGGAGCTCTCCTCTTTTAACGAGCTCTTGGATCGCATCGCCGCTCTGGGAGTCGCTACGGACTACGATCGGATCGGGCTTAAACCCGACCAAAGGGAGATTAACTCTCCGTCGGTCACCCATCAAATAGCGGTGGTGGAGGAACAATGCGGCATTTCTCCCTCTATCCTGAGGATGAACTATGTCCGGATTCCCGAGCTCTCCGAGCCGGATACTCGCTCACGGGAGGACATCTCCCTAACCCTGAACCTGGAGTCAGGTCGCATACCGAACCCGCGGAGCAACATCCCGGAGTCCGAACTTCCAAGATCGGAAACTCCCCCACCCCGGGATCTCAAATATGGTCAAGGTCTAGACTTAAATCCACCCACCCACCCAGATACAAACGATCTTTCCCACATTAGACAAGCGCCCCAAGAGACAGTACATCACTATTGGGCCAGATTCCTCCTTGTAATGAACAAGGTCAAGGACTGTCGCGAGGTAGACGCAATTTCGTTCTTTTGCAACAATTGCACGGACAAGGGGATCCTCAATGCCATAAGCCGCTGTGACATAGCACACTTTGCTGACTTGGCGGCCATAGTACAGAAGTATTGTGCGATGGAAAGCGCCTGGAAAACCCAAACACAATTTTGGGACAATCCGGCTCTGACAAAACCCCCAGTCCGAACTAAAAGGGTGCACTCTCATAAGTCGCCCGACTCAATTACAAAGAAGCAAAAACCCACTACTGGGCATGGAACCGTATTGAAGGGATGGCTTAACGGGCCCTACAAAATTCATAATACAGCTGATACCATATCAACACATAGCCTTAGAGCATGTTGGGTACTCCGGCAGGTGGCCAAGAGCGGTGAGGATCTCCTCATCCAAAACACCCCAGAACACCCTCCCGAGGATAACAATACAGTATTAACAGTCTTCGAGACCTTCGCCTCAGATAATAGGCGTAAGCGAGCACTCCGCAGCCTTGCCGAAGTCTGCCACGTTGCAGCAATAAATCCATGGAGCGACACGGCCATTACTTTCAATGCCAGTGACGAACCTAAATTCCGAACAGCCCGAGCACCAGCCGCTTTGGTCCTCAGTCCAATCGTGGACGACTTTCGGCTCACTAAAGTGCTCATGGACAGCGGCAGTGGATTAAACCTCATTTATGAGGAGACTCTTCAAAAAATGGAAATAGACAGCAACCGTATTGAGCAAAGCACCATGACCTTCCGAGGAATCATCCCCAGTCGGGAGGCACGTTGCGCTGGGAAAATCACACTAGATGTGGTATTCGGCACTCTGGAGAATTACAGGTCCGAAGAAATCACATTCCAAGTGGCCCCGTTTAGCAGCGGATACCACGCCCTTCTAGGGCGGGAGGCATTCACGATTTTTCAAGCAATACCCCATTACAGGTACATGAAGCTCAAAATTCCCGGACCCAATGGAATCATCACTCTAGCTAGTGATCCAGACATAGCACTCCGCGTCGAGAACAAAACAGCTGCACTGGCCCTCGAGGCATTATCCGAAGCCCTTGTAGAGGAGGAATTAACCGCGCTGCGCTCCACAATGGACAGGGACGGCGTGATACTAGACAAAAGATCCAAGTCCACCTCCTTTAAACCAGCGGATGAAATAGTCGAATTCCAAGTCCATCCAATGGACCCCACAAAAATAGCATCCATTGGGGCACAGCTAAACCCCGTCGTAGACGCCGCACTATGGGAGTTCCTTCCCGCGAATTGGGACATATTCGCCTGGCATCCTTCAGACATGCCAGGAATCCCATGCAGGCTGGCTGAGCATAGCCTTAACATTCTAAAAGGATTCAGGCTAGTCAAGCAGACTCTTCGGCATTTCTCCGAACCTAAGCGACAAGGCATGGGAGAGGAGCTAGCCAAATTACTGTTGGCCGGATTCATTAGAGAAATAAAACATCCAGACTGGCTAGCCAACCTGGTGATGGTACCAAAGAAGGACAAATCCTGGCGCCTATGCGTCGACTTCAAGGACCTTAATAAGGCTTGCCCAAAGGATCCCTTCCCTCTCCCTCGCATCGATCAAATCATCGACGCTACTGCAGGACACGAATCATTGTGCTTCCTCAACGCATACTCCAGCTACCACCAGATTAAGATGGCGGAGTCCGATCAAGCCGCAACGACATTTATTACTCCATACAACCCCTTCTGTTTTAACACAATGCCCTTCGGGCTCAAAAACGCCGGCGCAACATATCAACACATGATTCAGACATGTCTGGAAAAGTAGATCGGCAAGACAGTGGAGGCATACGTAGACGATGTGGTCATTAAAACCAGACACGTTGACTCATTAATAGACGACTTGAGACTCATGTTTGACAATCTCCGAACATACGATATTAAGCTCAATCCGGAAAAATGCATTTTCGTCATACCCGCCAGAAAGCTCTTGGGCTTCATCGTCTCCAGTAGAGGAATTGAAGCATATCCGGCTAAAATCCGAGCCCTGTCGTAGTTGGCTACACCAACCAACCTCAAGCGAATCCAGAAGTTAACTGGATGTGTGACAGTCCTAAGCCACTTTATCTCCGGATTAGGAGAAAATGCAATCCCCCTTTATCGCCTTCTTCGGTGCACCGAACACTTCGAGTGGACGGACGCAGCCACGGCCGGATTGGAAGACATAAAAGCCATCTTGGCCACCAACTCAATCTTGGCCGCGCCAAATGTCGGCGAACCAATGCTATTATATATAGCAGCAATGCAGCAAGTTGTGAGTGCAGTGCTCATCATCGAACGAGAGACAGATGGACATAAGTTCCCACTTCAAAAGCCGATATACTATGTATCTACCGTCCTCACTCCATGCAAATCACGGTACCCACATTACCAATAGATAGCATACGCGGTATTCATGGCATCCCGGAAATTACGACACTACTTTCAAGAGTGTTCAATCATGGTGGCCTCTGAAGTACCACTCAACGACATAATAAACAACCATGATGCCACGGGCCGGATTGCCAAATGGGCCATCGAGCTCCTCCCGTTCGACATAACATACAAACCACGGCGAACCATCAAGTCGCAAGTGCTGGCTGATTTCATCGCCGAATGGACCAAAGCCGAACTCCCTAAAGAGTACGACACGTACTCCAATTGGATCATGCACTTCGACGGCTCTAAAATGCTGGCTGGTCTGGGGGCTGGCATCGTCCTGACGTCCCCCACCGGAGATACAGTTCAATCCGTACTCCAAATACTATACACAGACTCCAATAACGCAACCGAATACGAGGCCCTATTGCATGGTCTCCAGATGGCAGTTTCCATGGGCATTCAACGCCTGGAGGTGCGTGGGGATTCAAACCTCGCAATATCCCAAATAAAAGGAGACTTCGATGCCAAGGATCCGAAAATGGCGGCATATCGCAACACCGTTCTCAAAATGTCAGCTCGGTTTGAGGGGCTTAAATTCCACCATGTGGCTCGGGAAAATAATCAGGCGGTGGACATCCTCACCCGTATAGGCGCTAAACGCGACCATGTCCCACCGAACATCTTCCTAGAAAAACTTTTTAAACCATCCGTGGTATGGGAAGGGGACACCGGCAACAATAGTCCGGACCTGGCCACAACCCCAGATATCGAACACTCTGACACAATCGGAGGCTCTGCCATCGAAATAAGACCTTCAACCCACGTAATAATGGCCATCATCGCCCCGTGGACAGAACCATTCCTGGCCTACCTAACCAGGCAGGAACTACCCGAGGACCAAAATGGGGCACGCTGCATAGTGCGGCGATCTAAAGCCTACAAGGTCCATGAGGGAGAGCTTTATAAGAAAAGCACTACTGGAGTCCTTCAAAGGTGCATCTCCGAAGAGGAAGGGCGGAAGCTTTTGGCAGAAATCCATGCCGGACTCAGCGGCCATCACGCCGCAGCCTGGGCCCTTGTAAGCAAGGCCTTCCGTACATGTTTCTATTGGCCGACGGCCCAGGCATATGCGCAACATCTGGTTCAACATTACGTCGGTTGCCAGCTATTTGCAAACCAAAGCCATATGCTACCTACCGCTCTCCAAACAATCCCCATTACTTGGCCCTTTGCGGTCTGGGGGCTTGATATGGTCGGACCCCTTAAAGGGGGAACCCATAAGAAAAAATACTTACTGGTCATGGTGGATAAAATCACCAAATGGATAGAAGCCAAACCTGTCAAAACGGCTGAATCCGGACCGGTGATAGACTTCCTATCTGAGGTCGTACACCGCTATGGCGTCCCCCACAGCATCATCACTGACAACGTCAGGAACTTTACAGCTAACAAGGTGAAACTTTGGTGCAGCAACATGGGCATCAAGCTCGATTATGCTTCTGTCTATCACCCGCAAACTAACGGTCAAGTCGAGCGAGCAAATGGTCTTATCATGAGCGGCATTAAACCCAGATTAGTGCGGTCCTTAAAGGAGTCAAACACGCACTGGGTAGAGGAGCTCGACTCCGTACTATGGGGGTTGCGGACCACGCCAAATCGCACTACCGGATACACACCGTTCTTTATGGTGTACGGCGCAGAGGTGGTTCTGCCTTGCGACATAATTCATGACTCACCTCGAGTGCGCATGTATGAAGGAAAAGAGGCCGAGCTCGATCGGCAGGATAGTTTGGACGCCCTGGAGGAGGAGCGTGACATGGCAAAGGCCCGTTCCGCATTCTATCAGCAACAGGCTCGAAGGTATCAAAGAAGAGAAGTATGGGCCAAAACCTATAACGTTGGCGAACTAGTTCTACGCCTGCCGGAGAAGAAAAAGAACAAGCTCAAGCCCAAATGGGAGGGTCCCTTCATTATTGACCAAGTTCTGACCGGTGGAGCGTACCGTCTGTGGGATGCATCGGATAATCGACTCGAGCCAAACCCATGGAATGCAGCCAGACTCCAAAGATTCTACGCCTAGCGCCGGACTCTATGTTCGTCTCCTCACCTCCGTCAATTTTTTGCATATCTGTCTTTTCTCTCTTTCTCCCTTTTTACTCTCTTCAAGGCCCTTAAAGGCTATACTTGTGTCCTGGTTACACAATCTTGACGCGCTAACCGCGCTCATTATACCTGGGGGCTTCTTATACAGAAGCTTAATCTAACTATTTTCATGGGCTTTACGTCCCATACATGTGTTATTCTTCCGCATGTACTTTTTTTCGCCATTATATGCATCGATATGACTTAAGTTTTGGCCAAGCTGGGTTGTCTGGCTCTTGTATTTATGCCCTACGTTCCCGTTAATTCGGCTAGGGCATAAGGGGAGCACCTCTGCGATTCTTACTGCCGGGTTAGTCGGATGTGTACCTCAGACTGGGTGAAGCCGAAAGCTAGCGTTCTTAAGGGAATATTCGATCGGTTAATAAAAGATGACTTTTATCTAATTTGAAACATTCCCCCAGATGTTTATATCCTGCGTCTCTTCTCGCAGTTCGGACATGCACATTAGGGCATGCGTACCCAGGGAAAGGAACCCTTAACGGAACTATTCTCCCTGGAAGATGTTTCTTACTACCCATGTAATATAACATAACTAGCTGGGTACTTGTCTGTTCAAGAACTTATGACCCCTACGCCTGGTCTCCATGCATACCCCGGTTTTTATCGAGCGGGTATTCGGATACACTCCAGACTATCGGGTCCAGAGGTCGAAGCAAAAAGGTCCGCCATGACAAATGATTTACAATCCGGCTAGGGACATTACATATGTCACTTGAATTACACAACCGCTAAGACTAATTCAATTCTTATTCTATACCATCCAACAAGCTGTCTAGCCTACAATCCTGTTGGGAATACTTTGCGGCTAATTCTACTTGATCATACACTAAACTGACGGGGATCTCTTTCCCATCAGGCCCCACAGGTCCGACCTCGGCCATGTGGTTCGGGTCCGCTTTGGTATAGCACGTCTTCACCATAGCCCAGGCTTCCCTTGCACCTTGTCGGCAGGCGGATATCTTCCATAATTGGAAGCGCCGTCGCGCTCCCTTGAGCTTCTCTATAAGCTCCCCTATGCCTCCGGGCGGGGATGTGGATGGCCACAAGGCTTGGGCAATACCCTGCATCACCTGCCAGACTTGTTCATGCAGTTGTGAGAGCTCTGGTAGAAGATCACCCGAAGACCCGGGCATCTCCTCCGCGGGACGACCCGTCAGCATACCTATAGACATAACTCTGTCGGTCGGCTTCTTTGGCGAACTCTTTTAAAAGTTTGTTCAAGCACTTACTAAAAATGCCGCACCGAAGCCGTTTATTCTCCTTCACCGGAGTCCGCGAGCTGGGCTCGGTCATCTTCCAGTTCCACGCCCAGCCGGATATTGGCGTCTTGGAGATCATTTTTCTCCTGCCTGACTCACGTAAGCAAGCGCTTGCCAGCATTTCGCTGTCGATCATCACGTGCCGCATCCACCACCACGGCCTCTGGATTCACTCCGGGGCCACCTGCAACATCTATTGTTAGATTTGCATACATGCCGCATACTACTTGGTGCCCGTATTCTTTTCAATGGAAACAAGTGTTACCAGAGGAATCCTTCCCGGACTCCTTCAACGCGGCAACAACGGCCCCTAGCTGGGCCTTGCACTCTTCCAGCTCTTGAGACAATTGGGAATTCTTCTCCGTAAGAACCTATTCAAATAAATGATCCTTAAATCAGTTGTGTCAACTGTTTCAAGTCTCAGGGGCTACTAATACATATAATCGTCAGATTTACTTACCCCTATATCCCTTACATACTGATCCGTGGCTCTGGCTAGGCCATTTTGAGCAGCATGGATGTACGCATCTCCGGAATTGAAGGCATCAAATGCCTCTGGTGAGAAATAAGCGTCACAGAGTACGGCCCGACGACGCCTGTGATTCATGGCGCTCTCCACTTTGGAATTTGTAGCGGATAGTCTGTCTGCATCCTCTGTAGGAGGAACATCCGGCGTCTGCCTTGCGTTAGCTTCCTCCTCTATGTCCGGCCCTGGAGCCCGGCTGGTTGAGGCGTGATCGGCAGCCTCTCCGGATATAGTCCAGCGGGCATTTTTTCTAGGAAAAACGGATGTCGTTATATTTTAAGCAAGATGACGACCACGGAATGAGGTTTTGTGTTATACATCAGTGTTGGCGTCTCCGTCTTGACCGCCTTCCTTTTTTGCCTACCCGGCTTCGGTGCCTCTTGTTGGCGAGTTGCTACAGGTTCGGCACGGCGTCCCGAAGGCCTTCCCTGTAAGACACTATACGTGTGCGGTAGGTGAAGTGCATAAAAGGGGATCTTTTGGGAGTTGGGACTTTGGTTTTTCTTACGTGCGACGCAGGGAGCGGTCCCGGATAGTCGGTCGTTATGGCCACCATGGCGTCATCATGGCTCAATTGATAGAATTGCCGGTCTATCAGCTCCACGAATATGTCCGGATCCTCTTCAAGTCCGGGATCGAGGGCCCGGCCAGGGTCCTCGGGTTGTGGAGCTGGGCTATTGACCTCCTTTATCGCTTTTCGCAGTTCCTGCCGTCAAACTGCAAGGTGAGTACCTACGATGAAAAGTGCAGGAAGGTTGAGAGTGAAAAGGGTACGACTAACCCAACTTAGTGGGTTGTACATGGAGAATCCGTCCTATGGTTTAATGTGGATAAACTCCTCTTCCTCTCCCTTGAACAATTCAGACAGAACTTTTGCTAAAGCAGTAGGTGAGTCCAGTCCCTTGCGCCCGCAACGGGTGGCATCGTCTTCCTCGTTAAAACACCACAGGGGGTGCCCTCGATATTGAAGTGGTTGCACCCCCCGCATTATGCATATTGACATAACCTCGATTATTGTCAACCCTGATTGAGCCAGCGCTTTTATCCGGTTCATCAGATAAAGGACTTCTCTGTTGTCTTCCTCCTGGGGGCTTCGTGGGCGCCAACTTTGACGTTTCTTCAGAGGAGCATTGTCGAACTCAGGAAGACCCTGCCGAACAGGGTCTGGAAGAGGGACGTCCTCCATGTAAAACCACTCCGAAGGCTAGTCTTCGGACGTCTTCTTTGGAGTACCGGACGGGTATCCGGTCTTGGCGATACGCCATATTTCGGCTCCGCCCACTTGATAAAGTGACCCCTTCTGTGTGCGGGGCACAAGGCAGAATAGCCTTTTCCACAGCTCAAAATGAGCCTCGCAGCCCAAAACAACTCGCAAATGGCAACATATCCGGCGATGTGTAATACGGAAGCAGGGGTTAAATTATGCAACTGGAGGCCATAAAACTCCAGGAGTCCGTGGAGGAACCGATGAATTGGAAATCCGAGTCCCCTTAGTAAGTAAGGGACACGGCATACCCACTCCCCCTTGGAGGGATTGGGGAAGCTCTCTGCTTGCTCCCCGCCATTATAAGTGGCGAGCCCGGCTCGGACGGGGGCCATATACGCTGGAGGGAGAAATCCCTCGGTCTGCAACCCTACTAATCGGCCGTGCGGGACAGAACAGTTCTCCCAATCGCCGGGCTTTGGGCTACGGGAGCGAGAGGAGGAGCTGCGGTGGCTGGCAATGATGGAATGGATTTTTCCGAGCGTGCTCCGATGGATTCTCGCTGTGGGAAGATGGTGTGGATTGGATCTAAGAATCCCCACCCCTTTAATAGATTATTTATTTACTTGGCTAGGGGGGGCGAATGTGAAAACGCCCTGGCTCCTCGCATTCGCTCGACACGTGGAAGATAGCCCTTATTGGGCGCAGAAGCCAAGAAGTCCAACATTTATGGGAGCCAGACACTACTTAACATATATTGAAGATTTGGAGAAGAACCCGCCTTGCAATGCCGAAGACAATACTGCGCGCCGAACTCGTCGTCATTGAACCCTGGTTCAAGGACTACTGAGGGAGTCCTAGATTAGGGGGTCTCCGGACAGCCGGACTATATCCTTCGGCCGGACTGTTGGACTATGAAGATACAAGATTGAAGACTTCGTCCCGTGTCCGGATGGGACTCTACTTGGCGTGGAAGGCAAGCTAGGGAGTACGGATATGTAGATCTCCTCCCTTGTAACCGACCTTGTGTAACCCTAGCCCCCTCCGGTGTCTATATAAACCAAAGGGTTTAGTCCGTAGGACAACATACAATCATACCATAGGCTAGCTTCTAGGGTTTAGCCTCTACGATCTCGTGGTAGATCAACTCTTGTAATACTCATATCATCAAGAACAATGAAGAGGACGTAGGGTATTACCTCCATGAAGAGGGCCCGAACCTGGGTAAACACCGTGTCCCCTGCCTCCTGTTACCATCCACCTTAGACGCACAGCTCGGGACCCCCTACCCGAGATCCGCCGATTTTGACACCGACAGCCATCGGGACAAAGGTCCTTTCAGCCCCCAATCTGTGAATCACTCGCGGGTACTCTAAGAGCCGACCCGTCTTTAGTCATCACATGTATCATGTATATAAGTATATACCCGTGATCACCTCCCTAGTGATCACGGCCCGATAGTACAACACGGCAGACTAACAAGAATGTAGGGCCACTGATGATAAAGTAGCATCCTATACTAAGCATTTAGTATTGCAGATAAGGTATCAACAATTGTAGCAACAATGATAGGCTATGCCACAGAATAGGATTAACGTAAAGCAGTAGCATGCTACACTACTCTAATGCAAGCAGTAGAGAGAAGAATAGGTGGTATCTGGTGATCAAGGGGGGGGGCTTGCTTGGTTGCTCTGACAAGTAGGGGTCGTCAACAACGTAGTCGGTCGGGGCACCAACAGCGGCGTCAGTCTCGTAGTCTACCAGAGAGAAGAGGGGGAAGAAACAATGAATACAATGCAAACAGATGCATATCGATGCATGACATGACAAGTAACGGTGCTAGGTATTCCCTAACATAGTAGGAGTTGATACCGGCGAAGGGGGAAAATATCCGAGAAAGTATCCCCGGTGTTTCGCGTTTTCGGACAGATGAACCAAAGGGGGAAAATTGCGTGTTCACTATGCTAGGGATGTGTGCAGACAAATGGGCTGTGTATCCAGATACGTCTCGTCGTTCTGAGCAACTTTCATGTACAGAACTTTTCCATCCGAGCTACGGTTTTATTTTCTATGAATTTTTTAAAGTTTCAAAATTATCCTGCAATTTCTGGAATTCTTTTTAATTCAAAAATTACTAAAAGTTAAATGCCAGGGGTACCCAGCAAAGTGTACCCAGCACTACAAAGGAAGCTTACATGTGAGTCCCTGTGCTGAGTCAGCACGCTGACTCAGCACTGACTCAGCAAGGCTTATCTAAAGGAACAGTACGATGGCCCCCGATCGTTAGTGTGTTAATTAAATAAAACCAGCTTTTAATAGGTGAATTAAACTACATGGGGCCCGGCTGTCATAGGGTTAGAGGGGGATTTAATTAGCGCTAATGATGCGCCACTTCAGCGACTTCAACGGCGACGAGGCCGAGCACCGGCGATGGCTGTCCGACTGATTCCGGCGTCCATTCGTCGTGTGGCTTGGCCCGACGTGTTCCTGGGAGCAAGCCGCATCCGTAGGTGGTGGTACAAGTTGCCGGGGCAGCGTGTAGCGACAGAGGCGGGCTTCGGCGGCCGCGGGCAGCTGAAGGCAGAGCGGGTGGTGGCGACGGCGCGCGTGGGCGCGGGCCAGTGGCGGCCAAGGGGTGTGGGTAGCGGAGGGGGGAGCGGCGCGCGACGAGCAGCAGGCCATGACGAGCGCGAGCGTTAGGGAGCTACAGCACGCATAGGCGGGCGTGGCCGGCGGAGCGTGGGGCTGGGGAGTGTGGCGACTGGAGATGCAGCACGCACGGGCGGGCGTGGCCGGCGGAGCGCGGGGCCGGGGGAGTGCGGCGAATGGAGCTGCAACATGCATGGGCGGGCATGGCTGGTGAAGCGCGGGGCCGGGGAAGTGCGGCGACAGCAGACGGTCAGCAGCAGCGACGGCCGCGGTCGCGGGGCAGCAGCAGCGGGCAAGGGCGGGCGGCAGCGGGTGCGGGCGCTCGGGCAGGGGTGGCGCGAGAACATGGCCAGGGACTCGCAGGCGTCGAGCGGAGCAGGGGAACACGGTAGGGGCACTAGCTTCAGCGAGCTCGGCCACGTCGGCGGTGGCGCCCTACGGTGACGCAGAACGTAGGGGGAAGAGGGCAATCAACGAAGGGCCTCACATTGCAGCGGTAGGGCTTGGCAGCGGGCTCGGGGAGGCCATCAACGAGCGGATCGACGAGGTGGGCGACAATGGTCATGGTTGGGGAAGAAGGCCGATGGCGATGGCTCGAGGCGCTCCGGCTCGACCTGGCACTTGTAGATGGTGCAGAAGAGGACGGTGGTGCTCCTCGACCAGTCGGGGCTGCGCGGGGTTGACCAGTGGCCGTGGCAAATGGCGAGCGGCGGCGACGACAGTGGACGGACTATTGCGGGGGAGAGAGAGGCGGCACGAGGGAGAGCAAGGGGATGAAGTGAGGGGGTTAGCTAGGGATCAGCGCCGGGGAAAGGGGAAAGGGGCCGGCTAAGTAGGCAAGGGGCGCCGAGGGATGCATGCCACAGCACAGGTCGGTGCCGTGGCGGGCATCCGCCATGGCCACGGTGTAGCGTACATGGGAGAGAGGGGATTGGCGTTGGTGGGCTGGGCCGGTTGGGTGGCCGAGGCCCAGGTGGGGGTTGGGGCTTTTCTCTTCTTCTTTTTTTTGTTTTGTTTCACCTTTTCTTTTTTTAATGGTTATAGTTTTATAAAATACACAAATGGTTCGTAAATTAGTATTACTACATTTACTACTACCACATTTATTTGGGTAGCTAAATAAAATGAAAATAAAATAGTTTAACATTTTATAAAATAAAAGGCATTTAATTAATTGATTCTTCTGATGTTTTATTTATTTTGGAGCATTTACACATTTTATAGAAGTGTGGTTTCTCCACCATAATTACCTACACATTATTTGGCACAACCCGAACATTTTAGTTTTATAGTTTGAAAACTTTTGTTGTTTGCCTTTAATTAAATTTGAATTTGCATCTTTTTGAACTAATGCAAGTTTATCAACCGTAACCGTGGTGACATGGCAACATTAACGTGGGATTATTGTAGCTTAATTATCCGGGCATCACAATTCTCCTCCACTACAAGAAATCTCGTCCCGAGATTTAAGAGGAGAGTAAGGGGGGAAATTCTGGTTACGAAATTCTAACGGATCTTCCCATCTTTGGTTGCTCTTCTCGAAGAGGTTGATCCATAGCATTGATGTCTTCATTTCTCGGTATCAATGCCTCATGATGAAGTTGTTGTCCTTCCTTCCGAACCTTCACCATACTTACGTAGGGACAAGGGATAACTTTGGAAAAACGAACCTTAGAAGCATGATTATCTGGTAGATAGTTCGGGGTATACGGCAGAAAGTATCTCTCGAATTGAACTTAAGAAAACTTTGAGAGCAAAATAAGAAGGTTTCATGAGAAGTTTCGAACAGGTAGGCAATCGTTCGATGCCTAGTCGAAAGGAGAAAGGGGGTTCGGGGCAATGTTAATACATATTGTGTTTGATACCAGAATTGATGATCCCTCGGAAGGTGGCTCATGAATTATATACGAGGCCACTCGCGAGGGGTAACCATGGGAACAGGGGGTGTACAAGAGAGTCAGGTTTTGATTCTAGGACCTTTGGGTTATGGTCCCACCATGTGGGTTAAAAGTAGGAAGGGCGGTGACGTCTTGCACGATCATGTAAGCAAGGCATGACAGGGAATAGCCTGTCAGTTATGTTGGCAACAACATCGGTACCAAGGGCGAGGGACGAAGAGAACCATTTCCTGCTTGTTGAACAAGGCGGACCAATAGGCAAAGTTCTCGTCCATCGGTGGTTACCAGAATGTCATCAACAGTATAAGCAGGATCTCACTAACAGAGTTGTACACCGAGGTGTTCACCTAAGCAATGAATTATTGCTGCTTAGATTATATAGATCACGAGAAACATTAAACCAACCAATGGGAAGGAAAATAGGATTATCAGATTAAACAAAACAATGGAAAGGAAAATGTGTTTAAACACATATTTTAAGGGTATGTCCTTCCCAAGGACAAGCAGAGCATTATATCGATGACAAGATATAATGTAGAAAACTCTTTAGGTAGGGGAGAGAAATTTCATGACATTACCCATACAACGGTGTTTGGATAATTGATAAAGAAAATTTAGCATTGTGCTTCAAATGTTCTTATTGATGATAGGAGTACCACATACATGCTTCGAGATAGCATTGACATGGTCTTCAAGCAAAGGACAGACTTTGGATACACAAAGGATTCATCAGGAACAACTTATAAAGCAAGTCATACAATTTCCTCTTGGAAGAATGGCTAACCTTGCCAAAAAGGAAGAACTTTAACAATAGGTCCTCCGGCCAGGTGTGCATGATATCATCTTACCAGGTCATATAAAGACCAATAATACAACTCTTGGATATATGTTCCAACCATCTATTCTGACCGAGGTTCAGATCTGGTTGGTGTCACGATACCTCAGACTCAGGATGCCTGAGAAGAAAATGTGCAACACAATTGACGAGACGACATTGTAAGATTCTCGGGAAATGTACTATGGAAGCGAGTTCCGAAACAAGAGCTCATCATTAAACCAATGAAGGGATAAGGAGGTAGCTGATGAACTCAGCGACAATTCATCTAGACTTCCAAAAGGTGGGTTTCCACAATTATTGGAACGAGGAGATAACATTAGTCAGATCAAATGATATAATGAGGTATGCTCGAGGAAAACATACCCGATTAAACATTGGTTGACAGGTGCGCCAGAAATATGGGCATAGGTAGCCTGATCAATTGTTAGAATGGTGATTCAATAACGAAACTATCAGCCATTCACTTTGAAACAATAGGGTTGCTAGAGATATTAAATTCTCACAATAGAATTCACTCAACACGGGGGGCAAGAAAGAATGGTGATGGCAAGAAGCATCATTGCATCAAGAATTTCTTAATAGGTGGTGAAATTCTCACGACATTCTTAACATAACAGATGGTAATACTTCAAGCTAAAGAACAAATGTTGGATAGAAGGATCTCAAGGTATAACACGAACCACGAACAAGTTTGTGCTGAACGGAAGGCAATAAAGTGGTTGATGATAACACAAATCATCGAGGGAAAGGATGGTATTTCTCATCATGAATTCAATTGATATCCTAGAAGAGGTCAGAATGTTGATGATGATCATGACAAATTTTGTTGAGAGGCTCCATGAAGAAGCAATTGAACAACGGCTACATCAAGCAACATGACTAATGCAGAGAGAAAGATTATTGGAACCATGAATATGGCACCAACTCGGAATCAAGCTTGTTGTTCGAGGTGAAATCACAAGACAAGGAAGATCAACTTAATCTTAGCTCATCGCCGAAATTGGTGCTCCGGAAATAAGGACCAGGTAGCATAGTTAAAATCAACACGATACTGATATAGCCAATCAGGCTTGGGATGACGTGATGGAGTACAAACTCGCAAGTAAAGAAGATTACTAAGAGTTGTTGAACCGTAGTGCGGACTCGGTTCAGTTATCAGTGTCTTTGAGTGTTTAATAACTCAGAGCCCATGAAAAATTGTAATCAGTGAGAATGTAGTACTTGATGAAGAACTCACAAGAAGTTATGCAGTTCCAAGATAATCTCAAGATACCAGGGGGGGTAATACTCGATGACAGATCAAAGTAGAGGTTGGACTAGGGTATTGCTTTGTAGAAGACAAGTGCATAAACTTGCATAAGAAATGGTAGTTAAAGGAGATCATGGTTGGAACCACGATTGCAAAAATGCCAGATCCCATATATAAGATGAACTTATACCGAGGGAGTAATTAATTTAAGAGAAGCTTTAATGATAAGATCTACATCGTTTCCATGGGCATGAACAAAAGTTCAAGGTCGACTCCCATTTCTCCAATGCATGACCATTCATTCACTGCTCTAAATAAAAATGATTTCAGTGTCAAGACCTACATGGAGAATTACCAGAGGAGTATGACCCGTGAAACCTTTCGGGTTCACATTTTAAGGAAGGCATAGGTTCAACCCATTGGGTATCTTAGAAACATATACCACAAGCTTCAAGAGTAAATATCACCAGCTCGAAAGCAGAGCATGGTTGGCAAAATCAGAGAATATGATTTACCAATGGCATTATGTATCAGGGAAAGAACTTCCAAAGTGATTGAATATGAAGGACGTTGTCAGATAAAATCCAACAACGGATCTGGTGGTCCACAAGGGATCTGATGTGAGCATCGGTACTCAACCTGAGGAAGAAAGAATGCAAGGAGATCAGATTATAGAAACAACTGACTAACTCAAAGCTCAAACGCAAAGGAATTATGAATTCCAAAACAAGGGATCAGAAGCCAAGCTCTGATTAGGCAAGGATAAGTAGAATAGCATTAGGGGTACAACCGATGGCCATTTGATTGGTCGAGATCTAGCTCATGTTTAAAATAACGTCTGAGCCAGGAGGATGAATTCCAGGATCTGATTGAGGATTGTGAGCATTCGCAACATATTGAATCAACGCACTCAAAATAATAATGTTGAAGGATGCCAATAAATTACTAGACTTATGGGATTAACCAAAATGCAAGCAAGCAGGAATTTCAAGAGCAATAGGTGATAACCCACAAGTATAGGGGATCGCAACAGTTTTCGAGGGTAGAGTATTCAACCCAAATTTATTCATTCGACACAAGGGGAGCCAAAGAATATTCTCAAGTATTAGCAGCTGAGTTGTCAGTTCAACCACACCTGGAAACTTAATATCTGTAGCAAAGTGTTCAGTAGCAAAGTAATATGATAATAGTGGTAACGGTAGTAAAAGGTGACGGTAGCAAAAGTAATATTTTTGGTGTTTTGTAGTGATGATAACAATAGCAACGGAAAAGTAAATAAGCGAAGAACAATATATGGAAAGCTCATAGGCAATGGATCGGTGATAGAGAATTATGCCGGATGCGGTTCATCATGTAACAGTCATAACATAGGGTGACACAGAACTAGCTCCAATTCATCAATGCAATGTAGGCATGTATTCCGAATATAGTCATACATGCTTATGGAAAAGAACTTGCATGACATCTTTTCTCCTACCCTCCCGTGGCAGCGGGGTCCTATTGGAAACTAAGGGATATTAAGGCCTCCTTTTAATAGAGTACCGGACCAAAGCATTAACACACAGTGAATACATGAACTCCTCAAACTACGGTCATCACCGGGAGTGGTCCCGATTATTGTCACTTCGGGGTTGCCGGATCATAACAAATAGTAGGTGACTATAGACTTGCAAGATACGGTCAAGAACTCTCATATATTGATGAAAACATAATAGGTTCAGATCTGAAATCATGGCACTCGGGCCCTAGTGACAAGCATTAAGCATAGCAAAGTCATAGCAACATCAATCTCAGAACATAGTGGATACTAGGGATCAAACCCTAACAAAACGAACTCGATTACATGATAAATCTCATCCAACCCATCACCGTCCAATAAGCCTACGATGGAATTACTCACGCACGGCAGTGAGCATCATGAAATTGGTGATGGAGGATGGTTGATGATGATGATGGCCACGGATTCCCCTCTCCAGAGCCCCGAACGGACTCCAGATCAGCCCTCCCGAGAGAGTTTAGGGCTTGGCGGTGGCTCCGTATCGTAAAACGCGATGAATACTTCTCCCTGGTTTTTTTCTCCCCAAAAGTGAATATATGGAGTCAAGGTTGAGGTTGGTGGAGCGTCAGGGGGCCCACGAGGCAGGGGGGCGCGCCCCCACCCTCGTGGACAGGTGGAGGCCCCCTGATGTTGATCTTCCTTCCAGTATTTTTTATATATTCCAAAATGATTCTTCGTTGATTTTCAGGTCATTCCGAGAACTTTTATCTCTGCACAAAAATAACACCATGGCAATTCTGCTGAAAACAGCGTCAGTCCGGTTAGTTCCATTTAAATCATGCGAGTTAGAGTCCAAAACAAGGGCAGAAGTGTTTGGAAAAGTAGATACGACGGAGACGTATCAACTCCCCCAAGCTTAAACCTTTGCTTGTCCTCAAGCAATTCAGTTGATAAACTAAAAGTGATAAAGAAAAACTTTTACAAACTCTGTTTGCTCTTGTTGTTGTAAATATGTAAAGCCAGCATTCAAGATTTCAACAAAGATTATGAACTAACCATATTCACAATAACAGTTAGGTCTCATGTTTACTCATATCAATGACATAATCAACTAGCGAGCAATAATAATAAATCTCGGATGACAACACTTCCTCAAAACAATCATGATATGATATAAGAGGATGGTATCTCGCTAGCCCTTTTTGAGACCGCAAAAGTGAAAGTGCGTTATATCGACTAGAGGGGGGTGAATAGGCGATTTTTATGAAATTCTTCACTGAGGAATTTGCCGGTGAGGAAATTCCTTAGCGAAGAACTACTAGCAGCGGAATAAGTACTCAAAGGGAAACGTAACAGAATACAAGCATAGTCATCATGATGAAATGAAGACATGCATAGAGTAGAGGAAGCGTAATCACAGGATAACACAGGATGAGGACAAACAGTCTGAAGAAATTGAACTGAGGAAATTGAGAAAGTCTTCAGTCAAGGTCATCTAACACAGATATGAACAAACATACAGCACAGTTATGAGGAAATGAAAGAGTTAAGGAAATAGAACCAGTAAGCTCGGTGAAGACAATGATTTGGTAGACCAGTTCCAACTTCTATGTCAGTTGTACATCTGGTTGGAGCGGCTGAGTATTTAAACTCGAGGACACACAGTCCCCGACACCCAGTCAAGGACACTTAGTCCAAGACACCCAGTCCTCATCGTATTCTCCTTGAACTAAGGTCACACAGACCTCGTCCAATCACTCGTGGTAAGTCTTCAGGCGACTTCCAAACCTTCACAAACTTGGTCACCCGGCGATCCACAATTCCTCTTGGATGCTCTAGACCATGACGCCTAACCGTCTGGAAGAAGCACAGTCTTCAAAGGTAACAAGCGTCGGATCCACTCAGGATCAATCTCTTCAGTGATGCTCAATCACTTGGGGTTTGTAGGTGTTTGGGTTTTGGGTTTTTGGTTTTTCCTCACTTGATGATTTTCGCTCAAAGTCCTTAGAGGATGGGTTGCTCTCAGATGACAAGTGTCAGTTTCTCTCGGAGCAGCCAACGAGCTAGTGGTTGTAGGGGGCGGCTATTTATAGCCTAGGGAGCAGCCCGACATGATAAGACATAAATGCCCTTCAATGATATGACCGTTAGGTGGATAGATATTTTGGAACAGCTGGCACATAGCACAACAACGGTCGGAATTTTGAGTAGCAAAATCCTCAGGACTATCAGGCAATCCGCACTAGAGAATTCCTAACTCCTCAGTCAGGACAAATTCCTCAGAGACCAGAAGAACTTCGTCTCTGTCACTGAAGAAATTGACTAAACTGTATGAGATTTCCAATGGCTTCACTCGAAGGGATTGGTAGGTGTAGGATTTTGAGTTGAGCATCACATGGAAATTTTTCCTTAGTATTTCCTCGACCCCCTTTAACAGTACGGTGTTTCCTATGACTCAAGAAAGATAAAAACAAAACTATGAAAACGAAAGTCTTCAAGTCATATTCCTCGCATGAATATCAAGTCTTCACGGACACACCAATTTCTTCACTATCAAAGTCTTCATGAAAGTCTTCAGAAATACCAAAATCTTCAGTCGAAGATATTCATTTTAGGGGTCGACTTTCCCTGTAAATATCAAACTCCTCATAGACTTATAGACATGTGTACACTCACACACGCATTAGTCCCTTAACCTATAAGTCTTCAATACACCAAAATCACTAAGGGGCACTAGATGCACTTACAATCTCCCCCTTTTTGGTGATTGATGACAATATAGGTTAAGTTTTCAACGAGGATAAACATATGAAGTGTAAATACCGATATTGAGGAATTTGATTGCAAGATATAGAAGAACTCCCCCTGAAGATGTGCATAGTGAGGAATTTGCTTTTGAAGTAATGCACACTTGAAGAGTTGAATCATGGATATCTCCCCCTATATCTTGTAATTCATACACGCATTTAACATATAATATGAAGAATTTGAAATGCATGATGAAATATGGTGCCTGATGAAATTCAGCATGCGTGTAATAATGTTAATGAGGAATAAGCATGCAGAAAAGAGTATCAGAGCATAGTGCATCAAAAGTATCAGAGCACCATCAGGTTTAAGATTACAACTCGATCCAATAAAGTTTCAGAAGAACGAGAGTTGTAACTTAGCAAAAAAACATTGTATATGGGCGATAAAATAGACCCGCTTGAAGACTAACTCTAATTTCTCCCCCTTTGTCATCAAATGACCAAAAGGATCAAAACTGAGGACTAACGCCCCTGAAGATAATCAAGTTGATGAAGGAGCGCCAGCGTTGTTGGGGTCGTTGGTTGATGTAGGGCCTGCCGCAGTGTCGTCTAAATCTTCATGTTCATCAGTGTCGCGCGATGAAGAATATGAGCTGGCCACCAGAGAAGGAACCTTGACCTTCTTGAATTTCTTCGATGGAGTTGCAGACCAGTCAAAATCTTCATTAAGACCCATGTTCTTTAGATCTTCTTCACCATACAGATGTGACAGGATTGCCCAGGTACGACCGAAGACTTGATGGAGGTAGTAGTGGTTTTTCTTCACTGCATTGTGTGTGGCAGTCATGTTGTGAAGAAGTGAACCAAACTGACGCTTAACCCATTTGTGACTTCGATCCACCTTTTGGTGAAGACTAAGCAGAAGTTCACGGTCTGTCATCACGCACGGAGCAGTGGCTTGACGAGTGGACTTGGGAGCATTGGCAGAGTCATGTGTGGCAGAGTCATCATTGGTGGAATAAGATGCAGCTTTGCGAAACTGACCATCCAATGGACGAATGCCTTCATCAATTACATCTGGTGCCTTGCCCTTTCCATCAACTGAGGAATATGTCTGCTTGAGGACTTCAATTGGGGGCAGGTAGCTGAGATGATTCTGGAAATCAGCTTTGTAGTTGAGTGAAGACCTTGTCCTGAGGAATCTCATGATCCAAGGTGCATAAGGCTTCAGCTCAAACGGAGACAGTGCAACATTGGCCATAGTCCTCATGAAGAAATCATGATAGTTGACAGGAATGCCATGAACGATGCTGAATACCAGATTCTTCATGATGCCAACAATTTCCTCATCAGATGAGTCGTGGCCTTTGATAGGACTGATTGTCCTCGTAGGAATACGATAGACAGTTCCGGGCACGTACATCAATTCCTTCATGAGGAATTTTGTTCGTGGTGCCTGACCTGGTTTCAAAGGCTTCATCAGCACTTGCATGTCATGATGTGTGAGCTCAGGTTCACTGTAGATGTAGTGAGCTTCTTCAAGGGGAGGACTGAGTGGTAGAGCATGAAGCAATTCAGAGGCTGGTGCAGTGTAGTGAGTGTTTTCACACATCCAGTCCAGCACCCATGAATTCACATCTTCAGCATTTCCGGTGATGTGCAGCGTTGCATAGAATTGAAGAATCAGTTCTTCATTCCAATCACAGATGTCAGAGCAAAAATTGAGCAGTCCAGTATCGTGAAGAACACTGAGGACTGGTGCGAAGCACGGCAGAGATTCCATATCCACGTGAGGAATATGCTCATGGTAGAAAATCTTCTCCTTGTTGAACAACACTGAGGAATAGAAATTGGCTTGACTAGCTGTCCAGAAACGCCTCTTCCTAATGCGAGCAGAGTCATATGGGTTATAATCTTCGAAGAATACGTGCTCACCGAAGAAATCATCAGCCTTGAACTTTTGCTTGGGTGAGAATGGATCCTTGAGCTTTGGCAGAGGAGTGTCAGTGAGTTGCATCACGACCTCAGGAATCTCAATTGCAGGTTCTTCAGGCTGAGGAATTTCTGGTTCTTCCTCAGTGGCAGTCTGCATAGTTGGTTGTTCAGCAGCAGCAGTTTCTTCAGCGCTAGTGGCTGGAATTTCCTCATGGACAAATGCAGTGGGATGAGTTTCTTCAGAGCCCATGTGAATAGTTTGTGTGGGGGACTGAGGAATTTGAGCACATCTGATGCTTTCCTTTTCTTCATTGTAGCATGCTCTACAACCTTGGTCTTCTTCACATCTGATGCAGATGGAAGGATTGGAGTTGAAGTTGGTGCAGGAGCAGTTGAGGAATCTGGTTGATTTTCTTCAGGCACAACTGATGCAGTTGCCCTGAGTTCTTCAGTTTCTTCAGGCACACCACTAGTGGGTGCCCTGGCAATTTCTTCAGTGGCTGGAATGCAGTCATCAGCCCTGGAACTCACATTTTCTTCAGCAGCTTGATTGTCATCAGCGGTGTTGGCATGTTCTTCAGTCGGCTGAGCAGATGCTTTAGCCTGAGGAATTTCCTGTTGCGCTGGGGCAGCAACATTTGAAGTGAACTGTTCAGTTATCTTTACAAATCTAACTTTGGCTCCTTGCCAATCAGCATAGTAGGCTTGGAAGTCATCGCTGGGGTTTTTGATTTTAGATTGGATTTTTACAGGTTCATCAGTGGTCATAGTGACAACGTTGTTCTTCAGGTATTTCTCCTTTCTGTACTGGGCCTTCTTGATCTGCCTGGCCTTATCATATTTCCATTTCTCCTCTTGGATGAAATGAGTCAGCATGTGATTTTGACCAGGCGTCAGCTTGAAGTCAGGCATAGGAGTATTTGGGTCCTTGTGCCAGAGATCAATGTAGTCGAGGATCAGCTTGGGATCCAAAAGCAGTGGCACAGGTGTGCCTTTGGCTCTAGCGGCCCTAACTTGTCTGTCTCTGATGATTTCTGCAAGTTCATCATCATCAGCTTCATCTTCTTCAGGTGGTACTTGGAAAGCGACTTGCTTCTTTTGAGGACTTGGCCGAGGACCTCATCCAGCAGTTGCCTTGGTCTTCATCAGAGTGGGGCCAGATGAAGAATTTGGTGTAGCTGAGGAGCTTGCTGAGACACCAGAGGCAATGGAGATGCCTGTAGTCCTTTGGCACGAGGCCAGATGCGCAGGTGCTGAGGACTTTGTCGGAACAGCTGAGGACTTTGGAGGAGGTGCTGAGGATTTTGAAGGAGCAGCTTGAGGGATTGGTCGTGAGGACCTTGAAGAGTCTGGCCATGAGGGCGCAGCTGAGGAACTTGGCCGTGAGGGCACTGTTGGTGAAGCACTTGTCTTACGAGCAGCCTTCTTAGGCATGGATTTCCTCGGCTTGACAGAGGCCTCAGCAGAGGCAGCAGCAGCCACAGCAGAGTCTTCATTGAAATTCCTCACTGCTTCTCTGGCTTGCTTGGCCAACTTGCCTTGGCGCTTGGCCCATTCATCAGGATAGTCCTCACCGCGCTTGAGGCTGGTGGGATCTGCTACTTGGCCAGGTGCCAATGGATCTCTTTGGCATGGAGGATTGAGTGCGAATTTCTTCATGTACTTAGGAGTGACATATCTGTACTCCCTCCATTCTCTTGCCCATCTCCTCTTTATCCTCTGTTTGCGCACTTTGCGCTCATTCTTGGTTTCCTCAGTAGGTGTGCAGTACCTAGCATATATGTCATTAGGGATCTCAAACGATGTATTTACCTCAGGCCTCTTTCCTCCCTTCTATGGCCTTTTACCATCAGCCATTTTCTTTAGTTGAGGAATT
This sequence comes from Triticum aestivum, assembly GCF_018294505.1. Taxonomy (NCBI): domain Eukaryota; kingdom Viridiplantae; phylum Streptophyta; class Magnoliopsida; order Poales; family Poaceae; genus Triticum; species Triticum aestivum. The sequence continues at coordinate 572,770,365 of NC_057797.1, forward strand.
TGAACAATCGAATTCTCTGAAGAAGTATGCAACTTTTCTTCGAGGAACACTGCAAATGAGTTAAGTTGATGAGAACCTAGTGATTCAGCAGCTGACATGTGTACCTGTGAACAGAGTATAGTTGCGAGGAATTTGGAGAGGTCATATGCATTCTCAGAAGGTTTTTCAAAAAGAACAAGTTTGAGGAATTTGACCAGATGAGTCTTGAAGATTTTCACTAAGCGTTCTTTGTCTTAGGTTCCAGAGTTGTATAGATCGAAGATCCACACAATTGAGGAATCTTGAAGAAAAATGATGCTTAGAGAAACGAATCAAGAACAGATGACATGTGAGGTGTTTAGTGTGTGAAGATTTGAAGAATAAAACACCTTTCAAGATTTTATAGAGAAACTTTGAATCAAAGAGGGCAGTAAAAGTGAGGTGAAGCAGTGGAGTTCGGTGGTGTAGATCTTCCACGCCCTAACTTGGCGGAGGAAGACGTCTACGGCGGCGGCGGAGGTGAAGATTTCTGCGGTCGGTGCGAGTACGACGATGACGAGGTCGAGGCAGTGAAGCTCCTCCTCACCGGCGATGATGGAGTAGCAGCGGCGCTAGGGTTTGGGAAGCTCGAGTGGGAGAGAGAGATCGAGCATAGTAAAGGAAGTGAGGAAGGGATGACGGGGTATTTATAGTAGCAGTGAAAAACTGTTCGCCCAAAGATTTGGGACGAACGTGCCCCTGACCCTTCTCCTTCGCACGACATGTGTCACCTACATACTGTGTAGTGGAGATCGTGTAAGATCGTGGGTGGATTAAAATTTATCGTGCGAGCAGAACGATTTGAGCGGCAAAACCGAAAATTTGGATAAGATTAGTTTTAAAGTTCCGTTCGCAATTTCTTCAATTGACAAGGACACAGTGAAGATTTTGAACGAGTTTCAAATAGAATGCACATGAAGAATTTGTGAACAGATAGGGTTGAGTATAGCATTGAGGGGAAGGGTCCGATCGCATTCACTTAGCAGAAAACCAACTTGAAGAAATAGCAATAAGTGAATGATGTAGAGGACATAAACTCATATATGTATATATAGCCAATGAAGAAAAACAATGGAACCAGTGAAGATTATGCAAATTTGAAGAATATGAATAATTTGAGGAATTTCAACTTTTGGTGGTGGCGTGACCCACCGTATAAGAATGATGATTTTAGACACTGCGTACAATTATCGTAGGGTTATGAGAATCAAATTCTTCATTAATTTCTTCACACTAAGAGTGTTATTCTTCATTGATTGAAGTAAAACGTTCCTTCATGTGTCGCACATCTAAGTCATCAATTTTGCATAAGTGTTAGGATGAGTGTCCTTTTCAAAGAACATTCGAAGATTCTAGGATATTTAGCTCACATCGCAACTTGCTAAATCTCTTCTCATCCAAGGGCTTTGTGAAGATATCGGCTAGCTGTTCTTCAGTCTTCACATGCTCAATAGAAATGTCACCCTTCAACACATGATCACGAAGAAAATGATGACGAATCTGAATGTGCTTTGTCTTCGAGTGCTGAACTGGGTTGTGAGCAATCTTGATGGCACTCTCATTGTCACATAAGAGAGGCACATTCTTCATGTTGACGCCGTAGTCCTTGAGAGTTTGCTTCATCCATAGCAATTGGGCACAACAAGAACCAGCGGCAATGTACTCAGCTTCAGCAGTAGATAGTGATACGCAGTTCTGTTTCTTCGAGGACCAATAGACCAAAGATCGTCCGAGGAAATGACATGTACCAGATGTTGACTTGTGGTCCACACGATCACCAGCATAGTCAGAGTCAGAATATCCAAAAAGATCAAAATCCGAGCCCTTGGGGTACCATAATCCAAGTGTTAGTGTGTGAGCTAGATATCGAAGAATATGCTTCACAGCCTTATGGTGTGATTCCTTCAGTGCAGCTTGAAATCGGGCACACATGCAAACACTAAGCATTATATCTGGCCTAGATGCACATAAGTATAATAAGGAACCTATCATGGAGCGGTATACCATATGATCGAAGTCAATACCATTTTCATCAGTGCACAGATGGCCATTTGTGGGCATAGGAATTTTGACGCCTTTGCAATCTTGCATGCCGAATTTCCTCAGTACATCCTTGAGGTATTTCTCCTGAGATATGAATATGCCATTGTGTTGTTGACGAATTTGAAGACCTAAGAAAAATTTCAACTCTCCCATACTAGACATTTGATATTCTTCACTCATCATATAGGCAAATTCATCACTATAACGTTGGTCAGTACAACCAAAGATAATATCATCAACATATACTTGGCACACAAACAATTCACCATCATAAGATTTAGTGAAAAGAGTAGGGTCGAGTGAACCGGGTTTGAAGCCTTTCTTCATGAAGAGTTCCTTCAAAGTATCATACCACGCCCGTGGGGCCTGCTTGAGGCCATAGAGGGCCTTGTTAAGTCTGAAGACTTTGTCAGAATTCTTTGGATCTTCAAAACCTGGGGGTTGAGCAACATATACTTCTTCCTCAAGCTTACCATTGAGGAATGCACTTTTCACATCCATTTGATATAGAGTGATATCATGATGGTTAGCATAAGCAAGTAAATATGCGAATAGCCTCAAGTCTAGCAACAGGTGCAAAAGTTTCATCGAAATCAATTCCTTCAACCTGTGTGTAGCCTTGAGCTACAAGTCGTGCCTTATTCCTCACAACAAGGCCATTTTCATCTTGCTTGTTGCGGTAGATCCACTTTGTGCTGATGATATTGTGCTTGCGAGGATCTGGACGTTTGACCAGTTCCCAGACATTGTTGAGCTCGAACTGATGTAATTCTTCTTGCATGGCCTGAATCCACTCAGGCTCCGGAAATGCTTCATCTACCTTAGTGGGCTCTGTAATAGAGACAAAAGGATACTGCCCACAAAAGTTAGACAAGTGTGAAGCTTTTGATCATGTGAGAGGACCTGGCGCTTTGATGTCATTGATGATCTTTTCAACTTGCACTTCTTTTGCAATGCGAGGATGAGCTGGTTGTCGTTGAAGAGTTTGATCAGCGTTTTCTTCAGCACCATTTTCTTTAGGTGCATTAGCTTGATGTTCTTCATGTTCTGGAATGAATTCTTCAGCAGATTCTTCAGTAGGAATGACATCCTCAGTAGCCTTGAACTTGATAGTTTCCTCAGGTGCTGGTTCATCTATCACAGTAGGTAGGTGCTCTCTTTGCGACCCATTAGTTTCATCGAACCGCACATCTACAGTTTCAACAACTTTGTGAAGAACATTGTTGAAGACTCTATAGGTGTGCGAGTCCTTTCCGTAACCAAGCATAAAACCTTCATGTGCTTTCGGTGCAAATTTTGAGTTGTGATGAGGATCTTTAATCCAACATTTAGCACCGAAGACTTTGAAATAACTTACATTGGGTTTCTTATCAGTGAGGAGTTCATAGGCAGTCTTTTTGAAGAATTTGTGAACATATACTTTGTTGATGATGTGGCACACAGTATCAATTGCCTCAGTCCAGAAACGACGACACGTTTTGTATTCATCAAGCATAGTGCGAGCCATCTCAGCAAGAGTCCTGTTCTTGCGCTCCACGACGCCGTTCTGCTGAGGAGTGTAAGGAGCAGATAACTCATGAGTAATACCAAGTTCATCAAGATAGTCATCCAGACCAGAATTCTTGAACTCAGTGCCATTGTCACTTCTGATGTGCTTGATCTTCACACCAAAGTTGGTTGAAGCCCTCGAGGAAAATCGTTTGAAGACTTCCTGCACTTCATGTTTGTAAGTAACAAGGTGTACCCATGTGTAGCGAGAATAATCATCAACAATAACAAAGCCATATTGAGATGCTTCATTTGAAATAGCAGAATAATGATTAGGACCAAAGAGATCCATGTGAAGCAATTCAAATGGGCGAGTGGTGGTCATGATAGTCTTTGCTGGATGCTTGGCCTTCGTCATCTTCCCAGCTTCACAGGCTCCGCATAGATGATCCTTGAGGAATTTGACATTCTCGATGCCAATGACATGCTTCTTCTTCGCAAGCCTGTGCAAATTCCTCATGCCTGCATGACCAAGTCGTCGATGCCAGAGCCAGCCTTCTGAAGCTTTTGCAAGTAAGCACACGGCTGGTTGTGGTCCTGTAGAGAAATCAACAATATACAGGTCTCCTCTCCTAAAGCCTTCGAAGACTTTGGAATTGTCAGCTTCCATAACCACAACACAACGGTACTTGCCAAAGACAACAACCATATCAAGATCACAAAGCATTGAGACAGACATAAGGTTGTATCCTAAGGACTCAACAAGCATGACTTTGTCCATGTGTCAATCCTTTGTAATCGCAACCGTACCTAGACCCAATACCTGACTTTTGCCTTTGTCAGCAAAGATGATATGCTTCAGATGCGACGGTGATAATGGAGCATCCATCAATAGATTCTTGTCACCAGTCATGTGGTTTGTACATCCACTATCGAGGACCCACTCAGTGGCTTTGGGTTGATCATCCTGCAGATGAATTAGTGCAGCTTACAAACTCATATACTTCATCAGTGAAGAATATGACATCAATTCATCAGATCAATTTCATCAAGTAAAAGAACTGATAAAGCAATATGAGGACGTGAGAAATGAAAGTTCATTTCTTCATGATTAGCCTGCGTCCTTTCAGGCATGCTCAGGTCTCCAGCAAATTCTTCAGACGATTACGTGCGTCTGGAGACCTGACCCTGCAGAAGAGATTAGTTCTTTTTCTTCACCACCCACATCTGAAGGGGTGGCAAAGAGTTCATCATTCTACGAGCTCCATACGAGAAGGATGGCATAGAAGCCAGTCCATTTCGTTTCACATAAGAGGGGTTAGAGTAAGCATAAGAGTAAGCAGAGAAATTCTTCGAGGACTTATGGACATAATGATTTGAAGAATACTGCACATATCCATAATCCTTAGATCTTCCCTGCGAAACAGACGGGTTAGCATGATGATGTTCATATGAGGACTTTGATCCATATGAAGAATTTGGTCCATATGAAGAATTTGATCTGGGGTTCCTATTCTTCATAGGTGGCGTCATGATGACATTCACCTGAAGATTTTCAAGGCATCTTTTGGGAACCCAGATTTTCTTCACAGGGGAGCCGTTCCTGCAGTTAGTGCCAACATATCTAGCAAAAACTTCATCATTCTGATTTTTGAATAGCTTATAGTTGGAGTCAATTGACTCATCATCAGAATGAGGAGATTCACATGCAAATCTGGATAAGTTAGATGGATCAACTGGAGGTCCCTTTGCAGCAACCCATGTAGTTTTGGGGTACTGCTCAGGCTTCCAATATGTACCATCAGCATTGAGTTTCCTCTCAAAGGCGATACCCTCTTTCCTAGGGTTCCTGTTGAGGATTTGCTTTTTAAGCACATCACAAAGAGCCTGATGCCCTTTGAGGCTTTTGTACATGCCTGTCGTGTACAATTCCTTCAGCCCTGCATCGTCAGTGATACTAGCAATGTCCTCAAATGAGGAATTAGTGATAGCAGAGGCATGTGAAGAATTTGAAACATTAGCAGCATTTGAACATTCAGGTGAAGAATTAGCAGATTCACGTTCAATGCACTTCAAGCATGGAGGAACAAATTCTTCCTGAGATGCGCTGATTTGTTGAGCAAGTAATGAATCGCGCTCCTTCTGAAGATCTTCATAAGTCACTCTTAGCTTCTCAAGATCTTGCTTTCTTTGAAGAAATTCATAAGAAAGCTTTTCATGATCCGATAAGAGAGTGTTATGATGACTTTGAAGTTTGTCAAGCTTGGGCTGAAGTCTCTGAAGATTTTCAGTCAAAGTTTCAGTGTGATCCATTTCTTCACCCAACATATCATCACTTTTATTTAGCATGTTTTGAACCTTTTCTAAAGCCCTTTGTTGTTTTATAGCAATCTTAGCAAGTTTAGAATAGCTGGGCTTAAGGTTTTCATCAGATTCATTCTCACTTGATTCAGAGGAGGTATATTTGAGTACCTTGGCACCCTTTGCCATGAAGCAATTGGTGGGAGCATAGTCATCATCCCCTTCATCAGCCTTGTTGGTGAGGTCATTTTCTTCAATGTTGAAGATAGACTTGCTGACGAAAGCAGTAGCGAGAGCAAGGCTTGCCACTCCAGATTCGGACTCCTCAGATGACTCCTCTTCCTCATTTTCTTCAGATTCAGCCTCAGAGTCCATTTCCTTGCCAATGAATGCCCTGACCTTCTTGGAGCTGCTCTTCTTGTGATATGAAGGCTTTGAGGATTTTGATGATGAGGATTTTGTGGATTTCTTCTTTTTCTTTGCATCATCAGAACTGTAATCCTTGTATTTCTTCTTCTTTGATTCCTTTTCCCACTGAGGACAATCTTGAATGAAATGTCCAGGTTTCTTGCACTTGTGACAGAGCCTCTTCTTGTAGTCACTGGATGACGAATCATTGCTCCTTGAGGATCTTCCAAGGCGACCACATCTTGAGAACTTTTGGAACTTCTTCATGAGCAGAGCCAGATCATGGCTCAGTTCTTCAGGATCACCAAGGCTGCTACTAGAGTCTTCATCTTCGGACTCAGATATTGCCTTGGCTTTCAGTGCACGTGTTCCGCCATAGCTTGAACCATAGAGATCTCTCTTTTCAGCAAGTTGGAACTCATGAGTATTTAGCCTCTCGAGAATATCAGCGGGATCAAGTGACTTGTAACCAGCACGTTCTTGTATCATCAATGCTAGAGTGTCAAATGAAGAATCAAGCGATCTCAGCAATTTCTTCACCACCTCATGGTCGGTGATGTCAGTGGCACCAAGTGCTTGAAGCTCATTTGAGATGTCAGTGAGGCGATCGAAGGTTTTGTTGAACATTTTCATTTTCGAGTCTTTTGAAGCGGTTGAAGAGATTGCGAAGAACATCAACTCGAGAGTCACGCTGAGTTGAGACTCCTTCATTCACTTTGGACAACCTATCCCAGATAAGCTTCGCTGTTTCCAAAGCACTCAGTCTGCCATACTGTCCTTTGCTCATATGGCCACATATGATATTCTTCGCTTGAGAGTCGAGTTGCTTGAATCTCTTCACATCGGCAGCATTCAGAGAAGGTATGACTGAGGGAACACCATTTTCCACAACATACCAGAGATCGTTATCAATTGCTTCAAGATGCATTCGCATCTTATTCTTCCAGTAGGGGTTGTCCATCCCATCGAAGGTAGGACACCCAGCAGAGACCTTGATCATACCTGCGGTCGACATAACTAAAACTCCAGGCAGTTAAACCAAAATCACACAGAACAAGGGAGTACCTTTCTCTGATACCAATTGAAAGTGCGTTATATCAACTAGAGGGGGGTGAATAGGCAATTTTTATGAAATTCTTCACTGAGGAACTTTCCGGTGAGAAAATTCCTTAGCGAAGAACTACTAGCAGCGGAATAAGTACTCAAAGGTAAACATAACAGAATACAAGCATAGTCATCATGATGAAATGAAGAAAGGCACAGAGTACATGAAGCGTAATCACAGGATAACACAGGATGAGGACAAACAGACTGAAGAAATTGAACTGAGGAAATTGAGAAAGTCTTCAGTCAAGGTCTTCTAACACAGATATGAACAAACATACATCACAGTTATGAGGAAATGAAAGAGTTGAGGAAATAGGACCAGTAAGCTCAGTGAAGACAATGATTTGGTAGACCAGTTCCAACTGTTGTCTCAGTTGTACGTCTGGTTGGAGCGGGTGAGTATTTAAACTCGAGAACACACAGTCCCGGACACCCAGTCAAGGACACTTAGTCCAAGACACCCAGTCCTCACCGTATTCTCCTTGAACTAAGGTCACACAGGCCTCGTCCAATCACTCGTGGTAAGTCTTCAGGCGACTTCCAAACCTTCACAAACTTGGTCACCCGGCGATCCACAATTCCTCTTGGATGCTCTAGACCATGACGCCTAACTGTCTGGAAGAAGCATAGTCTTCAAAGGTAACAAGCGTCGGATCCACTCAGGATCAATCACTTCAGTGATAGTCAATCACTTGGGGTTTGTAGGTGTTTGGGTTTTGGGTTTTTGGTTTTTCCTCACTTGATGATTTTCGCTCAAAGTCCTCAGAGGATGGGTTGCTCTCAGATGACAAGTGTCAGTTTCTCTCGGAGCAGCCAACGAGCTAGTGGTTGTAGGGGGCGGCTATTTATAGCCTAGGGAGCAGCCTAACATGATAAGACATAAATGCCCTTCAATGATATGACCGTTAGGTGGATAGATATTTTGGAACAGCTGGCGCATAGCATAACAACGGTCGGAATTTTGAGTAGCAAAATCCTCAGGGCTATCATGCAATCCGCACTGGCGAATTCCTAACTCCCCAGTCAGGACAAATTCCTCAGAGACCAGAAGAACTTCGTCTCTGTCACTGAAGAAATTGACTGAACTGTATGAGATTTCCAATGGCTTCACTCGAAGGGATTGGTAGGTGTAGGATTTTGAGTCGAGCATCACATGGAAATTTTTCCTTAGTATTTCCTCGACCCCCTTTAACAGTACGGTGTTTCCTATGACTCAAGAAAGAGAAAAACAAAACTATGAAAACAAAAGTCTTCAAGCTTCATATTCCTCGCATGAATATCAAGTCTTCACGGACACACCAATTTCTTCACTATCAAAGTCTTCATGTAAGTCTTCAGAAATACCAAAATCTTCAATCGAAGATATTCATTTTTAGGGGTCGACTTTCCCTGTAAATATCAAACTCCTCATAGACTTATAGAATTGTGTACACTCACACACGCATTAGTCCCTTAACCTATAAGTCTTCAATACACCAAAATCACTAAGGGGCACTAGATGCACTTACAAAAAGATAAATGCAGAGCACCTTTAAAGATCAAGGACTGACTAGACATTGTAATTCATGGTAAAAGAGATCCAATCAAGTCATACTCAATGTAAACTAACAGTAATGGATGCAAATGATAGCGGTGCTCTCCAACTGGTGCTTCTTAATAAGAGGATGATGACTCAACATAAAAGTAAATAGATAGGCCCTTCGCATAGGGAAGCAGGGATTTGTAGAGGTGCCAGAGCTCGGTTTTGAAATAGATATGAATAATATTTTGAGCGGTATACTTTCATTGTCAACATAACAACCAAGAGATGGCGATATCTTCCATGCTACACACATTATAGGCGGTTCCCAAACATAATGGTAAAGTTTATACTCCCCCTCCACCAACAAGCATCAATCCATGGCTTGCTCGAAACAACGAGTGCCTCCAACTAACAACAGTCCTGGGGGAGTTTTGTTTGCAATTATTTTGATTTGATTTGCATAAAGCATGGGACTGGACATCCCGGTGACCAGCCATTTTCTCATGAGTGAGGGGCGGAGTCCACTCCTCTTGAGAATAACCCGCCTAACATGGAAGATACGGACATCCCTAGTTGATACATGAGCTATTCGGGCATACAAAACAAAATGTTTATTTGAAGGTTTAGAGTTTGGCACATACACATTTACTTGGAACGGCAGGTAGATACCGTATATAGGTAGGTATGGTGGACTCATATGGAACAACTTTGGGGTGTATGGAATTGGATGCACAAGCAGTATTCCCGCTTAGTACAAGTGAAGGCTAGCAAAAGACTGGGAAGCGACCAGCTAGAGAGCGACAACAGTCATGAACATGCATTAAAATTAATCAACACCGAATGCAAGCATGAGTAGGATATAATGCACCATGAACATAAATATCGTAGAGGCTATGTTGATTTTGTTTCAACTACATGCGTGAACATGTGCCAAGTCAAGCCACTCGAATCGTTCAAAAGAGGATACCACCCTATCATACCACATCACAACCATTTTACTAGCATGTTGGCACGCAAGGTAACCCATTATAAGCTCCTAGCTAATTAAGCATGGCATAAGCAACTACAATATCTAATTATCATTGCAAACATGTTTATTCATAATAGGCTGAATCAGGAACGATGAACTAATCATATTTACAAAAACAAGAGAGGTCGAGTTCACACCAGCTTCTCTCATCTCAATAAGTTCATCGTATAATCATCATTATTGCCTTTCACTTCAACGACCGAATAGTGTGGATAATAATAATAGTGCACGTGCATTGGACTAAGCTGGAACCTACATGCATTCAATTCAAGAGAGAAGACAAGGTAATATGGGCTCTTTTGTCAGATCAACAATAATGCATATAAGAGCCACTTTAACATTTTAATTATGGTCTTCTCCTCTCGACCCCCAAAGGAAAGAAAAGAAACAAAACTATTTACACGGGAAAGCTCCCAACAAGCAAAATAAGAACAAGAAATATTTTTGGGTTTTCTTTTTAATTACTACTACAAGCATGGAAAGTAAACTAATTAAAAGCTACAACTAATTTTTTTGTTTTTCTTAAGGTCTACTAAACACACAAGAAGAAAGCATAAAAAGGGAAATAAACTAGCATAGATGATACAATGAAAAAGTATCAGCACCGACACCTAGCATGAGTGTGTGAACGTGAATGTAATGTCGATGAGAGATACGTACTCCCCCAAGCTTAGGCTTTTGGCCTAAGTTGGTCTATGGCCACGGTTGGCCTGGCGGATATCCAAAGTAATAGTTGGGGTCGTACTGAGATGCAGCAGCTATTGCCTCATGAGCTGCCGCTTGGAGACGGGCCGTCTCCGTCCTCCTCTTATACTCGTTCGCCTCCTCCCTGGTTATAACATATCTCCCTTTTGCCTGGGAGTCAAAGAAAGCAGGAGCAGGGAGAGCGGCGTGATAGGTGCGTCATCTGTCAAAGATTAGTCGGTACTGGAGAAACTGATCGTTCCTCTCAACAAACTAATGACGAACCATAGCCTCATAATCTAAATAAACATGAGGTAACTCAATATCATACCCATGTATGGGTATGTCAAGAAAATTAGCTAGACGGGTTGCATAAATTCCACCGAAGAAATCTCCATTAAATCTATTATTATGCAACCTACGTGCAACAATGGCTCCCAAATTATAATGTCTATCTCCTAATACAGCACTCCTGAGAACACTGAGGTCAGGGACACACATCTGACATGCTTCATCCTTACCATTTATGCATCTACCTATGAAGAGAGCAAAATAATGTATAGCAGGAAAATGAATGCTCCCTATGGTAGCTTGTGTTATATCTCTAGATTCCCCCACAGTTATACTAGCAAGAAAATCTATAAACTCATATTTGCGAGGCTCACCAGTGCTGCCCCATTGTGTAAGTTTGTAAGAAGTATTAAAATCCTCTAAGTCCATAGTATAAGAATTTTCGTAAAGATCAACCAGGACAGTTTGAGAATTGCGTGATGATGAAAATTTAAACCTTCTCACAAAGGAATCAGTGAGATAGTGGTACTGGCGGCACTTATCTGCCTCGAAGCTCTCAAGATCAGTATTACGCACATATGCATTAAATTCTTCCTTGATTCCTGCTCGATCCATAAGGTCCTCTGAAGGCCATTCACGAGCCCGCATTCGAGCTTACCTTGGTGGTTCATCGCCGGCATCGCGTATTGCGAGCATGGGTCCTTGCTTCCTTGAAGGACCACCTTGGTACATTTTCCTAAACATATTTCTTCCTCTGAAAAATTTCTGAAATTTTAGTAACTTCAAAATAAAAGTGAACCAATCTCAACAATATTGATAGCAACTACTCCTACAAGTGCCTAGAGGCAATATCATGCATCAAAACTACTTTTGACCACATAAATTTGACATGCAAGCTCAAGAACGGGGTCACCTAAGCAGCAAAAGTATGCAATGAATAAAGCACTAGAACAAAAACTAATTGGACCATTGGAGGAGTCACATGCCGAGGAACAATCCCCCAAAGCAGTTTTGCGAATGGAGCTTCGAGCAAGGAGATCGAAAATGGTAGCAAAATGAGCTTGGACTCGGGTTTGAGCTGGTTAGTGATGTTTGTGGGAGGAAGAAGGAGTGTGTGGTAGCTAGAATAAGTGTAGGGGAGCCACCGTGGGCCCACATGGCAGGGGCGCGCCCAGGGGGGTAGGGCGCGCCCCCACCCTCGTGGCCAGGTGCTTGCTCCCCTACTGTGTTTTCAGTGCCAGATATTCTCAAATATTCCAAAAAATCATATTTAAATTTCAGGGCATTTGGAGAACTTTTATTTTCGGGGTATTTTTTATTGCATTGATAATTTAGAAAACAGACAGAAAATACTGGTTTTGCTTTATTTCAACTAAATAACAGAAAGTAAAAAGAGGGTACAGAGAGTTGTGTTTTCTAAATTCATCCATCTCATGCTCATCAAAAGGAATCAACTAACAAGGTTGATCAGGTCTTGTTAACAAACTCATTCTGAATAACATGGAACCGGAGAATTTTCGAATAACACTAGGTTACCTCAACGGGGAAATGCACATCCCCAACAATATGAATATCATATTTCTTCTCGATAGTAGGAAGAGGAAATTCAAAACCTCCAAAAATAATTGATGGAATTTTTCGAATAGAGTTTATACTATGAACTTGAGGAAAGTGTACCGTATGCTCATTGCCATTAACATGAAAAGTGACATTGCCTTTGGTGCAATCAATAACAGCCCCTGCAGTATTCAAAAAGGGTCTTCCAAGAATAATAGACATACTATCATCCTCGGGAATATCAAGGATAACAAAGTCCGTTAAAATAGTAATGTTTGCAACCACAACAGGCACATCCTCACAAATACCGACAGGTATAGCAGTTGATTTATCAGCCATTTGCAAAGATAGTTCAGTAGGTGTCAACTTATTCAAATCAAGTCTACGATATAAAGAGAGAGGCATAACACTAACACCAGCTCCAAGATCACATAAAGCAGTTTTAACATAGTTTCTTTTAATGGAGCATGGTATAGTTGGTACACCAGGATCTCCTAGTTTCTTAGGTATTCCACCCTTAAAAGTATAATTAGCAAGCATGGTGGTAATTTCAGCTTCCGGTATCTTTCTTTTATTAGTGACAATATCTTTCATGTACTTAGCATAAGGATTCATTTTAAGCATATCAGTCAAACACATACGCAAAAAGATAGGTCTAATCATTTCAGCAAAGCGCTCAAAATCCTCATCATCCTTTTTCTTGGATGGTTTGGGAGGAAAAGGCATGGGTTTCTGAACCCATGGTTCTCTTTCTTTACCGTGCTTCCTAGAAACAAAGTCTCTCTTATCATAACATTGATTCTTTGATTGTGGGTTATCAAGGTCAACAGCAGGTTCAATCTCCACTTCATTGTCATTACTAGGTTGAGCATCAACATGAACATCATTATTAACATTATCACTAGTTTCATGCTCATTACAAGATTGTGTTTCAGCATCAGAAATAGAGATACCATTAGGATTCTCAGGTGTGTCAATAACATGTTCACTAGAAGCATGCAAAGTCCTATCATTTTTCTTTTTCTTCTTCTTAGAAGGACTAGGTGCATCAATATTAGTTCTCTGAGAATCTTTCTCAATTCTCTTAGGATGGCCCTCAGGATAGAAAGGTTCCTGAGTCATTTTACCACCTCTAGTCATAACTCTAATAGCATTATCATTTTTCTTACTATTCAATTCATTGAGCAAATCATTCTGAGCTTTAAGTACTTGTTCTACTTGAGTGGTAACCATAGAAGCATGTTTAGTAATAAGTTTTAGTTCACCTTTAATATTAGCCATATAATCACCCAAGTGTTCAAGCATATCAGCATTGCATTTTAATTCTCTACCAAAATAAGCATTGAAGTTTTCTTGTTTAACCATAAAGTCATCAAACTCATCCAAGCATGGGCTAGCAAACTTAGTAAATGGGATTTCAGCTTCATCATATCTATAGAGAGAATTTACCTTTACTACCTATGTCGGGTTATCAAGACCATGTATTTCTTCAACATGCGGTAAATTAAGACCATGTGTTTCTTCAATAGGAGGTAAATTCATAACATCTTTAGCTTTAATACCTTTTTCTTCCATAGATTTCTTTGCCTCTTGCATATCTTCAGGACTGAGAAATAGAATACCCCTCTTCTTCGGAGTTGGCTCAGGAGTTGGTTCAGGAATTGAATCAGGGATTGGATCAGGAAGTGTCCAATTATTTTCATTAGTCAACATATTATTCAATAGAATTTCAGCTTCATCTGGTGTTCTTTCCGTGAAAACACAACCAGCACAACTATCCAGGTGGTCTCTGGAAGCATCGGTTAGTCCATTATAAAAGATATCAAGTATTTTATTTTTCTTAAGAGGATGATCAGGCAAAGCATTAAGTAATTGGAGAAGCCTCCCCCAAGCTTGTGGGAGACTCTCTTCTTCAATTTGCACAACATTATATGTTTCCCTTAAAGCAGCTTGTTTCTTTTGAGCGGGGAAATATTTAGCAGAGAAGTAATAAATCATACCCTGGGGACTACGCACACAACCAGGATCAAGAGAATTAAACCATATCTTAGCATCACCCTTTAATGAGAACGGAAATGTCTTAAGGATATAATAGTAGCGAGTTTTCTCATTATTAGTGAACAGGGTGGCTATATCATTTAATTTAGTAAGATGTGCCACAACAGTTTCAGATTCATAGCCATAGAAAGGATCAGATTCAACCAAAGTAATTATATCAAGGTCGACAGAGAATTCATAATCCTTATCAGTACCAAAGATAGGTGAAGTAGCATAAGCAGGATCATATTTCATTCTAGCATTCAGAGTTTTTTGTTTCAGCTTAGCTAATAATTTCTTAAGATCACTCTTATCATTGCAAGCAATCTCTAGCAGTTTCTTCATCCATACAATAACCCTCAGGAACAATAGACAATTGATATCTACAGGGAGAATCTTCATCATCACTTTCATCAATATTATCAGTTTCAATAATTTTATTCTCTCTAGCCCTAGCAAGTTGTTCATCAAGAAATTCACCAAGTGGCACGGTAGTATCAAGCATAGAAGTAGTTTCATCGTGAGTATCATGCATAGCAGAAGTGGCATCATCAATAACATGCAACATATCAGAATTAATAGCAGCAGCAGGTTTAGGTGTCGCAAGCTTACTCAAAACAGAAGGTGAATCAAGTGCAGAGCTAGATGGCAGTTCCAAGTGACTCAAAGAATAAAGCTATGCTCCCCGGCAAGGGCACCAGAAAATAGTCTTGATAACCCACAAGTATAGGGGATCGCAACAGTTTTCGAGGGTAGACTATTCAACCCAAATTTATTGATTCGATACAAGGGGAGCCAAAGAATATTCTCAAGTATTAGCAGCTGAGATGTCAATTCAACCACACCTGGAAACTTAATATCTGCAGCAAAGTGTTTACTAGCAAAGTAATATGATAGTAGTGGTAACGGTAGTAAAAGGTAACAGTAGCAAAAGTAATATTTTTGGTGTTTTGTAGTGATGATAACAATAGCAACGGAAAAGTAATAAGCGAAGAACAATATACGGAAAGCCCGTAGGCAATGGATCGGTGATAGAGAATTATGTCGGATGCGGTTCATCGTGTAACAGTCATAACATAGCGTGTGTAAGTGCATCTAGTGCCCCTTAGTGATTTTGGTGTATTGAAGACTTATAGGTTAAGGGACTAATGCGTTTGTGAGTGTACACAGGTCTATAAGCCTATGAGGAGTTTGATATTTACAAAGAAAGTCGACCCCTAAAAATGAAGTCCTTCGACTGAAGACTTTGAATCACTTGAGACTTTCTGAAGACTTTGAAAGTGAAGAAATTGGTGTGACCTTGAAGACTTGGTATTCGTTCGAGGAACATGAAGCATGAAGACTTTTTGTTTTCATAGTTTCATTTTCTCTTTCTTGAGTCATAGGAAACACCGTACTGTTAAAGGGGGTCGAGGAAATACTAAGGAAAAATTTCCATGTGATGCTCGACTCAAAATCCTACACTACCAATCCCTTCGAGTGAAGCCATTGGAAATCTCATACTGTTCAGTCAATTTCTTCAATGACAGAGACGAAGTTCTTCTGGTCTCTGAGGAATTTGTCCTGACTAAGGAGTTAGGAATTCGCCAGTGCGGATTATCTACACAGTGAGGAACATGATAGCCCTGAGGATTTTGCTACTCAAAATTCCAACCGTTGCTGTGCTATGCGCCAGCTATCCCAAAATATCTATCCACCTAACGGTCATATCATTCAAGGGAATTTATGTCTTATCATGTTAGGCTGCTCCCTAGGCTATAAATAGCCACCCCCTACAACCACTAGTTGGTTGGCTGCTCCGAGAGAAACTGACACTTGTCATTTGAGAGCAACCCATCCTCTGAGGACTTTGAGCGAAAATCATCAAGTGAGGAAAAACCCAAAACCCAAACACCTACAAACCCCAAGTGATTGAGCATCACTAAAGAGATTGATCCTGCGTGGACCCGATGCTTGTTACCTTTGAAGATTGTGCTTCTTCCAGACGGTTAGGCGTCATGGTCTAGAGCATCCAAGAGGAATTGTGGATCGCCGAGTGACCGAGTTTGTGAAGGTTTGGAAGTCGCCTGAAGACTTACCACGAGTGATTGGACGAGGTCTGTGTGACCTTAGTTCAAGGAGAATCCGGTGAGGACTGGGTGTCCTGAGCTGCGTGTTTAGGACTGGGTGTTCGGGATTGTGTGTCCTCAAGTTTAAATACTCAGCCGCTCCAACCAGACATACAACTGAGACATCAGTTGGAACTGGTCTACCAAATCATTGTCTTCACCAAGCTTACTGGTTCTATTTCCTCAACTCTTCGATTTCCTCATAACTGTGTTGTGTGCTTGTTCATATCTGTGTTTGAAGACTTTGACTGAAGACTTTCTCAATTACCCAGTTCAATTTCTTTAGTCTGTTTGTCTTCATCCTGTGTTATCATGTGCTTACGCTTCTGTACTCTGTGCCTGTCTTCATTTCATCATGATGACTATGCTTGTATTCTGTTATGTTTACTTTTGAGTACTCATTCCACTGCTAGTAGTTCTTCTCTAAGGAATTTCCTCACCGGCAAATTCCTCAGTGAAGAATTTCATAAAAATCGCCTATTCACCCCCCCTCTAGTCGATATAACGCACTTTCAATTGGTATCAGAGCAAGGTACTCCCTTGTTCTGTGTGATTTTGGTTTAACCGCCTGGAGTTTTAGTTATGTCGACCGCAGGTATGATCAAGGTCTCTGCTGGGTGTCCTACCTTCGATGGGACGGACTACCCCTACTGGAAGAATAAGATGCGAATGCATCTTGAAGCAATTGATAACGATCTCTGGTATGTTGTGGGAAATGGTGCTCCCTCAGTCACACCTTCTCTGAATGCTGCTGATGTGAAGAGATTCAAGCAACTCGACTCTCAAGCGAAGAATATCATATGTGGCCATCTGAGCAAAGGACAGTATGGCAGAGTGAGTGCTTTGGAGACAGCGAAGCTTATCTGGGACAGGTTGTCCAAAGTGAATGAAGGAGTCTCAACTCAGCGTGACTCTCGAGTTGATGTTCTTCACAATCTCTTCAACCGCTTTAAAAGACTCGACAATGAAAATGTTCAACAAACCTTCGATTGCCTCACTGACATCTCAAATGAGCTTCAAGCACTTGGTGCCACTGACATCATCGACCATGAGGTGGTGAAGAAATTGCTGAGATCACTTGATTCCTCATTTGACACTCTGGCATTGATGATACAAGAATGAGCTGATTACAAGTCACTTGATCTCGCTGATATTCTCGAGAGGCTAAATACTCATGAGTTCCAACTTGCTGAAAAAAGTGATCTCTATGGTACTAGCTATGGCAGATCACGTGCACTGAAGGCCAAGGCAGTATCTGAATCCGAAGATGAAGACTCTGGTAGCAGCCTTGGTGATCCTGAAGAACTAACCCATGATCTAGCACTGCTTGTGAAGAAGTTCCAAATGTTCTCAAGACGTGGTTGCCTTGGAAGATCCTCAAGGAGCAATGATTCCTCATCCAGTGACTACAAGAAGAGGCTCTGTCACACAAATGCAAGAAACCTGGACATTTCATTCAAGAGTGTCCTCAGTGGGAAAAGGAATCAAAGAAGAAGAAATACAAGGATTACAGTTCTGATGATGCGAAGAAAAAGAAGAAATCCACAAAATCTTCATCATCAAAATCCTCAAAGTCTTCATACCACAAGAAGAGCAGCTCCAAGAAGGCTAGGGCATTCATTGGCAAGGAAATGGACTTTGAGGCTGAATCTGAAGAGAATGAGGAAGAGGAGACATCTGAGGAGTCCGAATCCGGAGTGGCGAGCCTAGCTGTCACACCCTCGATGCGACTATATCTCCCACATGTCGAGGCACGACTTAGAGGCATAATCGCATTGAAGGCATATGTCGCAAGTTAGGCAATCTTCACAACATCCCATGTAATATGATAATAAAAGGGGAGATAACATAGTTGGATTACACTCGCCACGTCAATCAAGTACATAAATAACATTACATCATCCAAACACTCATGGCCCGACTACGGCGCCAAAATAAAAGATAACCCAACATGCGACACGGTCCCAATCACCCCCAACTGGGCACCACTACTGATCATCAGGAAAAGAAACATAGTAACGTTGAGAGTCTTCGTCGAACTCCCACTTGAGCTCAAGCGCGTCTCCTGGAACGGAATCATCGGGCCCGGCATCTGGTGTAATAGTAATCTGTGAGCCACAGGGACTCAGAAATCTCGCACCCTCGCGATCAAGACTATTTAAGCTTATAGGCATGGCAAGGTAAATATATGTGGATCTGCAGCAAGCGACTAGCAAAATATGGTGGCTAACTTATTCGCAAAAGAGAGCGAGAAGAGGATGCAAAGCGCGAGCAAGAAACTAGAGAGCAACCTGCGCAAACATTACTCCAACACCGTGTCCACTTCCCGGACTCCGCCGAGAAGAGGCCATCACGGTAACACACTCAGTTGATTCATTTTAAATAAGTTAAGGTTCAAGTTATCTACAACCGGACATTAACAAATTCCCATATGCCCATTACCGCGGGCACGGCTTTCGAAAGTTCAAATCCCTACAGGGGAGTCCCAACTTAGCCCATGACAAGCTCTCACGGTCAACGAAGGAATAGACCTCCTCCCAAGACGTTCCGATCAGACTCGGTATCTCGGTTCTTCAAGACACTTCGACAGGTTGAAACAAGACCAGCAACACCGCCCGAATGTGCCGACAAATCCCGATAGGAGCTGCACATATCTCTTTTTCAGGGCACACTCAGATTGTCCTAGGTACGGGTAGGCCAGCCCAGAGTTGCTCCTGGTGGCCACCGGCAGCTGACAGGTGGACCAACACTCAGAGGAGCACTGGCCCGGGGGGGTTTAAAATAAGATGACCCTCGGGCTCCGAAAACCCAAGGGAAAAAGAGGCTAGGTGGCAAATGGTAAAACCAAGGTTGGGCATTGCTGGAAAAGCTTTAATCAAGGCGAACTATCAAGGGGTTCCCATTATAACCCAACCGTGTAAAGAACGCAAAATTCGGGAACATAACACCGATATGACGGAAACTAGGGCGGCAAGAGTGGAACAAAACACTAGGCGAGAGGCCGAGCCTTCCACCCTTTACCAAGTATATAGATGCATTAAGATAACAAGGTAATATAATGATATCCCAGCAAGTAAATAAAGGTTCCAACAAGGAACGGGCTCCAATCTTCACCTGCAACTAGCAACGCTATAAGAGGGGCTAAGCGAAGCGGTAACATAGCCAATCAACGGTTTGCTAGGACATGGTGGGTTAGAGGTTTGACATGGCAATTTGGGAGGCTTGAAAGCAAGTGGTAGGCATCGTAGCATTGTCATAGCAAAAGAGCGAGCAAACTAGCATAACAAAGATAGTAGTGATTTCGAGGGTATGATCATCTTGCCTGCACAGTTGTCAGAGTTGACTGGATCCTCGAAAGCAAACTCAACGGGCTCCTCGTTAGCGAACTCGTCTCCCGGCTCTACCCAAACAAGATAAACAAGCAACAAAGACACAATCAACCACGTGCAAAGACCAAACAATATGATGCAATGATGATATGCTATGCGGGATGCGATGCGGGATGCAAAATGCAAGATATGACAGGAAAAGAAAGAACATGGCCTCAACTTGGAAATCCAAGTATTCCACTGGAAAGATGAGATGAAATCGCTTGAAAACGATATAAAGAACGCCGGAATCGGAGTTACGGTTTGGAAATGGCAAGCGATTCAAATATGACACCGGTCTGCGATTTACAGCAAGTAGCCATCTAAATGCAATGAGATGAACATGCTACAGCACCCAAACATGACAACAAAATACATGGCAGGGATGCATTCAAGATTCTCAACAAAAGTCTAGCACTGAGCTACGGCCAATTCATCCATTAACAGGTTCAAACAAGCATGCCAAAAATGCATATGGCAAACAGATCTCAGACTTAGTGAAATTAACACTTGTCTGGAATTTCAGATCAGATAGCACTCTTCGGAGCAACAAAACTACACGCTACAGGACCTGAACATGGAAAAGTAAAGCATGGCATGGAGCTACTCAAAGAGCTTAACAAAAGTCCCTTAGTGTCCTTGAGCCAAAAGGGATCAGAAAATACAATTGCAAGCATGTGAACATGGCAAAAACATAATCAGATCACAGACTTAGTGAAAACTGGAGCATGCTGAAAACAGATATCAAGTAGGCATGTTTACGAGCTCGATGCACCCACTACGGTGCAAGTCATGGCAAGACAAGCATACACCCATCAAGAATACACAAAGTGCAAGCTAGACATGGCAAGAACAATAGCATAGCATGCACGGATCAACTACAACATCATAGGCAAAATTGCAAACAAGTTGATAATCTGCCCAGATTCACAAAGCAGCAAAAGTAGAGCTCGATTGACTCAAGCTAGGTTGCTCCATAATTGCAAACAAAGACATGGATGGGTAGAGAACTACAAGATTAACAAAACATCCTTACTGATCATTCTCAAAAGAGGCACGGATCAATAGGAAACAACATGAACATATGAGCATATGAGATAAACAACTCAAGGACTTAGTGGAATAGCTAAGACCCTGAAAACAGAATTACCAAGTGCACCACTTTGCAAGCTTGTGCTAGTCACCACACACATCACAAAAATACATGGGTTGCACCTCTGGAAAGATGACAAAACCCTTAACAAAACATATGTAGAGCATCAGGGCATATCATGCACACATTAACCATGGCAAAATGACAAAAACCTAAATGGAGCAGCAGATCTGACAATTATCTCAAGTAGCCCTATTCTAACAGCATTTCGGGCATCAAGATGAACTCAAGCGAAAATGATGCAATGGAATGAAATGATGTACTCTCTGAGATAAACATTTTGATATGCTATATGCATGAATCGGAGCTACGGATGCAAAGTTACAAGGCTATGAACATGGGCACTTGGATCGGAGATTTCTAGACTTAGAAGAAATTTACCCTGCGCGGATCTAGGGTTTACTGTTCACCCGGCGCGACCTACTGTAGCGGCGGCGGATCCGAAGCTCGCCGGAGATGGCCGCGGCGGCCGGAGGCGACGAGGAGGACGGCGGAGGGCGGCGGGGTCGCCGGAGAGGCGGGGAGGCGCTGGCCGGTGAGGGTCGGGCGCGGCGCCGGGTGGTGGCGCGCAGGGCGGCGGAGGCAAGG
>NC_057797.1:572792646-572802063 GCF_018294505.1 Triticum aestivum
ATGTGGCGGGCGGAGACAGGCCGGGGGGAGTGGGGCGGACACGTCCGTCGGTGGGATTTTTGTCCGGCGGCGGCGGCGAGGGGATTTTTAGGGTTTCAGACAAGGGGGATCCGGATTTTCGGGAGGGGGTGTATAAATAGGCATAGAGGGAGCTAGGAGAGTCCAAACAAGGTGCGGTTTTCGGCCACGCGATCGTGATCGAACGATCTAGAAGATGGAGAAGGCTTAGGTGGGTTTTGGGCCAAATTTGAGGGGTGTTGGGCTGCAACACACACGAGGCCTTTTCGGTCCCTCGGTTAACCGTTGGAGTATCAAACGAAGTCCAAATAGTACGAAACTTGACAGGCGGTCTTCCGGTAGTAAAACAAGGCCGCTTGGCAAGTCTCGGTCCAATCCGGAAATGTTTAATCCCCACACACGAAAGAAAGGTAGAAATGACCACCGGAGGAGAATGCAAAAAGGACAACGGGGAAAATGCTCGAATGCATGAGACGAACACGTGTGCAAATGCAATGCACATGATGACAAGATATGGGATGCATGACAACGATAACAACACACGGAGACAAAGACCCAAACCTGAAAAAAATAAAATAACTTAATGCCGAAACGGCAAGAGTTGGAGTACAAATTGGGAAAGTTACATTCGGGGTGTTACAACACTCCACCACTACGAAAGGATCTCGTCCCGAGATCTAGGACTGAAAGAACGCTGGGTACTCAGAAAGGAGGTGATCCTCGCGTTCCCAGGTAGCTTCACGGTCGGAATGGTGTGACCACTTGACTTTGAGAAATTTGATTGACTTGTTGCGAGTCTTGTGTTTAGTCTCTTCAAGAATAGCAACTGGGTGCTCACGATAGGAGAGATCTTCTTGGAGCTCAATGTCCTCGAAGTTGACGGTGCGGTCAGGAGTCTTGAAGCACTTTCGGAGCTGAGAGACATGGAACACGTCATGAAAATTTGCAAAGTTTGAAGGAAGCTCGAGTTGATAGGCGAGGTCGCCTCTCTTGCTGACAATCTTGAAAGGTCCCACGTATCTATGGGCAAGCTTCCCTTTGATACCGAAGCGACGAGTACCTTTCATAGGAGAGACGCGGAGGTAAACATGATCTCCGATCTCGAAAGCCAAATCACGGTGCTTACTATCATAGTAGCTCTTCTGACGGGATTGGGCTGCTTTGAGGTTATCACGAATGACTTTGCACATTTCCTCTGCCTCTGTGATTAAGTCATTTCCCAAAAGCTGACGTTCACCGGTTTCAGACCAGTTGAGAGTGGTACGGCACTTCCTGCCATACAGAATTTCAAATGGGGCCTTGCCCAAACTTGCTTGAAAACTGTTGTTGTAGGAGAATTCAGCATAAGGAAGACAATCCTCCCACTTCATGCCGAAGGAGATCACACAAGCCCTGAGCATATCTTCAAGAATCTGGTTGTCACGCT
The DNA here is from genome assembly GCF_018294505.1 of Triticum aestivum. Lineage (NCBI taxonomy): Eukaryota > Viridiplantae > Streptophyta > Magnoliopsida > Poales > Poaceae > Triticum > Triticum aestivum. The sequence goes on from NC_057797.1 coordinate 572,794,091, forward strand.
CGACTTGACCGCTAGTTTGAGGATGGAAAGCTGTGCTAAAGCGGATGTTGGTGCCTATGGCCTTCTGAAAAGAATCCCAAAACTTTGAGGTAAAGATGCTGCCATGGTCTGAAGAGATCACTTGTGGAATACCGTGCAGAGAGACAATCTGAGAGGTATAGAGTTCCGCCAATTGAGCTGCAGTGATCAACTCTTTGATAGGCAGAAAGTGAGCCACTTTGGTGAGTTTGCCGATGACAACGAATATAGCATCATTGCCACGTTTGGACTTTGGAAACCCAGTCACGAAGTCCATTTCAATGTGGTTAAACTTCCATTCTGGAATGGCAAGAGGTTGGAGGAGACCAGCTGGCCTTTGGTGTTCTGCCTTCACTCTTCTGCAGACATCACATTCGTTCACGAATTGAGAAATCTCGCGCTTCATTCGAGTCCACCAATAAGCCTGCTTAAGGTCCTGATACATCTTCGTGCTCCCAGGGTGGATGGAGAGGAGAGAATTATGATCCTCATTCATGATCACTTTACGAAGTTCACCTTTGGGTACAACAATACGATCCTCGAAGAAGAGAGTGTCCTTGTCATCAAGGCGGTAGCACTTGTACTTGGGTTGACTCTTGGCAATCCCAATCTTCCCCTTTTTCACCATAGCATCAAGAAGCTGGGCTTGGCGAATCTGGTCTTCCAAGGTAGGAGAGACTTGAAGGTTGGCGAGGAAACCTTGAGGAACAACTTGCAGATTAAGTTTGCGGAAAGCTTCACAAAGCTCGGGTTGATAAGGCTTGAGAATCAGACTGTTGCAGTAAGCCTTTCTGCTCAATGCGTCAGCAATCACATTGGCCTTGCCTGGAGTATACTCGATACTCGGATTATACTCTTGAATCATTTCGACCCATCGAGTCTGCCCGAGGTTGAGATTAGGATGAGTGAAGATGTACTTGAGACTCTTGTGATCAGTGAAAATGTCCACTTTTCTTTCCAATAAGAGATGTCTCCAAGTCAAAAGAGCATGCACAACTGCCGCCAACTCGAGATCATGAGTGGGGTAGTTCTTCTCATTGGGCTTCAATTGGCGAGAGGTATAAGCAACAACTTTCTTCTCTTGCATCAATACTGCGCCAAGGCCTTGGAGAGAGGCATCACAAAAGACCTCGTACTGCTTGGATTCATCAGGCGGAGTCAGAACTGGAGCAGTGATCAATTTCTCTTTCAAAGTGTTGAAAGCAATGTCACACTCCGGAGACCAAACGTACTTGACGTGCTTTTGGAGAAGATTAGAGAGAGGCTTCACGATCTTAGAAAAGTTTTCAACGAATCTTCGGCAATAGCTTGCGAGACCGAGGAAGCTACGGAGTTGCTTCATGTTCTGAGGAGGTTCCCAATTCACAATTGCAGACACCTTCTCAGGATTCACGGCAATGCCCTTGGCAGAGATGATATGACCAAGATAAAGAACCTCATCGAGCCAAAATTCACACTTGGAGAACTTGGCGTAGAACTTGTGTTCTCTCAGCTTATCGAGCACCAAACGCAAATGCTTGGCATGATCTTCCTTGTTCTTCGAGAAAACCAGAATGTCGTCGAGATAGACCAAAACGAAGTCATTGGTGTAGGCGTTGAAGATGAAATTCATCATGCGAGAGAACGTCGGAGGAGCGTTGACGAGACCAAAAGACATGACAATGTATTCATATGAACCAAAGCTTGTCCTGAAAGCCGTCTTGGGAATATCTTGCTCACGGATTCGAATCTGATGATAACCCATACGGAGATCAAGCTTGGAGAATACTTGGGCACCTTTGAGTTGTTCGAACAGCTCATTGATGTTGGGAAGTGGGTATTTGTTCTTGATGGTCTTCTTGTTCAATGGACGGTAATCAACACATAGTCGGTCTGTACCATCCTTCTTCTTCACAAAAAGAACACCACAACCCCACGGAGAAGAACTAGGCCGGATGAGACCCATTTTCTCTTGAATATCGAGTTGCTTCTTCAGCTCCTTCAACTCTTCAGGTCTGAGCTTGTAAGGATGCTTGCACACAGGTTCCGTGCCAGGCTCAAGATCAATAACAAATTCAACTGGCCGGTGCGGAGGCATTCCTGGAAGCTCTTCTGGAAAGACGTCTTGATATTCGCAAACGACTAGAATTTGCGAGATAGCATCCAGTTCACCCTTCTCATTGAGAGAAAACAGACGGATAGTATCATCACGAGCGGCAAAGACAATTACATCCTCAGACGAATGAGTCAATTGAATCTGTCTGGCTGCACAATCAAGCTGAGCCTTGTGCTTAGAAAGCCAATCCATTCCGAGAATAAGATCAATATCCGAGTCGCCAAGAACCGTTGGAGAAGCCAGAAACTTGTAGTCGCCCAAGGTGATAGTAACATCCGGAACGATGGAGTTAGCATGCATGCGCCTACCGGGAGATACAACTGCTAATGGACTAGGCAAAATTGCAAAGACAAACCATGCTTAGATGAAAATGGTCTCAAGATGAAACAATGCAATGCACCCGTGTCAAAAAGAACTTTAGCTGGAATATCGTTAACAGGAAGGTTACCCATGATCACATCTGACGAGTCCTCTGCCTGAGCTGCATTCATCAAATTGACCTTGGCATGCTTGGGGTTATGCTTGACCACAGCTGTACTTGCCGATCTCACCGGAGGAGGAGGAGGAAGACGCCTCTGGTTGAAACACTTGTTGGCATAGTGACCCTTCTATTGGCACTTGTTGCACGTGACCTCTGAAAGCGGACGGTGATACAGAGCACTCGATCTTGGAGGTTGAGACAAAGTCTTGTTCTGAAAGCCAGGGTTGGGTGGGTGGGAAGAGCCACTGCCACCTTTTCTCTTCTGCTGATACGGCTGACGGAACGGAGGAGGAGGAAGCCAATACTTCTGCTGCTTGGCCACTTGAGTAGAGGAAGAAGGAGTAACATCTCTGACTCGCTTCTTGGAAGCATCACACCTCAACTGAGCAGCCTCTTGCTTCAGTGCCATGTTGTAGAACTCATCGTATCTCAAGGGCTCAAAGAGAACAAGAGCTAGCTGAATTTCTTCTCTGAGACCACCCCTGAACTGGTATATCATGCTCTTCTCATCAGGTACGTCCTGCTTGGCAAAGCGGGCGAGCTTCTGGAAAAACTTGTTGTAGTCATAGACAGACAAAGAGCCTTGCTTCAGGTTGCGGAATTCCTCACGCTTTCTTTCAACCACGCTCTGGGGAATATGATGAGCTCGAAAATCTCGACGGAAATCATCCCAAGTGATAACACGTCCATCTCTGGAGTCCTTGTACTGCTGGAACCATTCTGCAGCTTGATCTTTGAGTTGGAAGGAAGCGAACTTAACAAAGTCCTCAGGCCTGACGTTACTGCACTCGAAATGCTTGCACAGATCCACTAGCCAATCGTCAGCATCGGTTGCCTCAACACAATTGCTGAAAGTCTTTGGCCCGTTAGCAAGGAACTGGTTGAGTGAAGCAAAGTGATTCTGATTGTTGCCTTGGTTCCCTTGGTTGCCTTGATTGCGCTCTTGGAGAATTTGCATGATCAACTGTGTGTTTGCATTGGTTGCGGCCATCACAGCTTGCCATGCCTCCGGAGGAGGGGGAGGTGGTGGCGGATTAGGATTCGGAGTCGTGCGCGTTGGAGGAGCCATCCTAAAGAGGTTGACATCCATTAGCACAGTGATAGACAAATATTGAAGCTGAATCCAACGGAATGAAAAATTGCAACATATAGTCTTCACATCCGAACCAAATGAACGAATGCATTCCTCTTGAAATGGTCACATATCCATAAATTGAGAAGCCACGTAGAATTAAGGTAGAGAAATAAATCAACAAGGTACGGATCAAGAACGAATAATCGGTAAGAAATCCCAATCTCAAACCAATATCCGTGGAAGAAGAACTAGAGCTACAAGAATTCCCACCTATGAAACTCCCGAACCTTTCCGGTTATGCAATCAGGTGTTGGGGATACAGGGGAAGCATAATATCTCACCCAAATCTAGCAAATCCTACATCCAGCTGTATCCATCCTTCAACACATAACCAAGAAACCTTCGGAAACCATCTACCTCAACCTTCGAAAAGCATCCGTTATACAAGTTATGGCGATACTCCCGAACTCCCACCCCAGTACTGGGTGGCATCGAGGTTATCTCACCAACGAACTGCATAAAAGAGATTTTCGATGTCGGCGTACTAAACTCAGGTATTCCAGAACTGCAACGATAAAATTATGACGACAACACCTCAGAGCTCAACTCCCCGGGACACTTCCACTAAACCCCTGACAGGAGGCACCAAGACAATGTTCTCATCATAAAACCATTGGAACGATTCCAAGATACCCGCGTGATCCTAAATTTTTTTTTAGTGAAATTTGAGAAGAGAAGAGTCAAAACTCTACGTTAGGATGCCTTACCAGAGCGATGAGGAGACTGGGAAGTAAAAAGAATTCCTAAACTCTCCAATATATAATTCCTAAATGACTCAAAACATTTTTCTAGACACAACTCGGCCGCTAAAAACGATCAAGCAATGGGGCTCCTAAGGTCGGGGAAGGCTCTGATTACCAACTTGTCACATCCGCGATGACACTAGATCTCCCACGTGTCGAGGCACGACTTAGAGGCATAATCGCATTGACGGCATATGTCGCAAGTTAGGCAATCTTCACAACATCCCATGTAATATGATAATAAAAGGGGAGATAACATAGTTGGCTTACACTCGCCACGTCAATCAAGTACATAAATAACATTACATCATCCAAACACTCATGGCCCGACTACGGCGCCAAAATAAAAGATAACCCAACGTGCGACAGGTCCCAATCACCCCCAACTGGGCACCACTACTGATCATCAGGAAAAGAAACATAGTAACGTTGAGAGTCTTCGTCGAACTCCCACTTGAGCTCAAGCGCGTCTCCTGGAACGGAATCATCGGGCCCTGCATCTGGTGTAATAGTAATCTGTGAGCCACAGGGACTCAGAAATCTCGCACCCTCGCGATCAAGACTATTTAAGCTTATAGGTATGGCAATGTAAATATATGTGGAGCTGCAGCAAGCGACTAGCAAAATATGGTGGCTAAATTATTCGCAAAAGAGAGCGAGAAGAGGATGCAAAGCGCGAGCAAGAAACTAGAGAGCAACCTGCGCAAACATTACTCCAACACCGTGTCCACTTCCCGGACTCCGCCGAGAAGAGGCCATCACGGTAACACACTCAGTTGATTCATTTTAAATAAGTTAAGGTTCAAGTTATCTACAACTGGACATTAACAAATTCCCATCTGCCCATTACCGTGGGCACGGCTTTCGAAAGTTCAAATCCCTACAGGGGAGTCCCAACTTAGCCCATGACAAGCTCTCACGGTCAACAAAGGAATAGACCTCCTCCCAAGATGTTCCGATCAGACTCGGTATCTCGGTTCTTCAAGACACTTCGACAGGTTGAAACAAGACCAGCAACACCGCCCGAATGTGCCGACAAATCCCGATAGGAGCTGCACATATCTCTTTTTCAGGGCACACTCAGATTGTCCTAGGTACGGGTAGGCCAGCCCAGAGTTGCTCCTGGTGGCCATCGGCAGCTGACAGGTGGACCAACACTCAGAGGAGCACTGGCCCGGGGGGTTTAAAATAAGATGACCCTCGGGCTCCGGAAACCCAAGGGAAAAAGAGGCTAGGTGGCAAATGGTAAAACCAAGGTTGGGCATTGCTGGAAAAGCTTTAATCAAGGCGAACTATCAAGGGGTTCCCATTATAACCCAACCGCGTAAGGAATGCAAAATCCGGGAACATAACACCGATATGACGGAAACTAGGGCGGCAAGAGTGGAACAAAACACTAGGCGAGAGGCCGAGCCTTCCACCCTTTACCAAGTATATAGATGCATTAAGATAACAAGGTAATATAATGATATCCCAACAAGTAAATAAAGGTTCCAACAAGGAACGGGCTCCAATCTTCACCTGCAAGTAGCAACGCTATAAGAGGGGCTAAGCGAAGCGGTAACATAGCCAATCAACGGTTTGCTAGGACATGGTGGGTTAGAGTTTGACATGGCAATTTGGGAGGCTTGAAAGCAAGTGGTAGGCATCGTAGCATTGGCGTAGCAAAAGAGCGAGCAAACTAGCATAGCAAAGATAGTAGTGATTTTGAGGGTATGATCATCTTGCTTGCACAGTTGTCAGAGTTGACTGGATCCTCGAAAGCAAACTCAACGGGCTCCTCGTTAGCGAACTCGTCTCCCGGCTCTACCCAAACAAGACAAACAAGCAACAAAGACACAATCAACCACGTGCAAAGATCAAACAATATGATGCAATGATGATATGCTATACGGGATGCGATGCGGGATGCAAAATGCAAGATATGACAGGAAAAGCAAGAACCTGGCTTCAACTTGGAAATACAAGTATTCCACTGGAAAGATGAGATGAAATCGCTTGAAAACGATATAAAGAACGCCGGAATCGGAGTTACGGTTTGGAAATGGCAAGCGATTCAAATATGACACCAGTCTGCGATTTACAGCAAGTAGCCATCTAAATGCAATGAGATGAACATGCTACAGCACCCAAATATGACAACAAAATACATGGCAGGGATGCATTCAAGATGCTCAACAAAAGTCTAGCACTGAGCTACGGCCAATTCATCCATTAACAGGTTCAAACAAGCATGGCAAAAATGCATATGGCAAACAGATCTCAGACTTAGTGAAATTAACACTTGTCTGGAATTTCAGATCAGATAGGACTCTTCGGAGCAACAAAACTACATGCTACAAGACCTGAACATGGCAATGTAAAGCATGGCATGGAGCTACTCAAAGAGCTTAACAAAAGTCCCTTAGTGACCTTGAACCAAAAGGGATCAGAAAATACAATTGCAAGCATGTGAACATGGCAAAAACATAATCAGATCACAGACTTAGTGAAAATGGAGCATGCTGAAAACAGATATCAAGTAGGCATGTTTACGAGCTCGATGCACTCACTAGGGTGCAATTCATGGCAATACAAGCATACACCCATCAAGAATACACAAAGTGCAAGCTAGACATGGCAAGAACAATAGCATAGCATGCACGGATCAACTACAACATCATCGGCAAAATTGCAAACAAGTTACAATCTGCCCAGATTCACAAAGTAGCAAAAGTAGAGCTCGATTGACTCAAGCTAGGGTGCTCCATAATTGCAAACAAAGACATGGATGGGTAGAGCACTTCAAGATTAACAAAACATCCTTACTGATCATCCTCAAAAGAGGCACGGATCACTAGGAAACAATATGAACATATGAGCATATGAGATAAACAGCTCAAAGACTTGGTGGAATAGCTAAAACCCTGAAAATAGAATTACCAAGTGCACCACTTGGCAAGCTTGTGCTAGTCACCACACACATCACAAAATACATGGGTTGCACCTCTGTAAAGATGACAAAATCCTCAACAAAACATATGTAGAGCATCAGGGCATATCATGCACACATTAACCATGGCAAAAATGACAAAAACCTAAATGGAGCAGCAGATCTGACAATTATCTCAAGTAGCCCTTTTCTAACAGCATTTAGGGCATCAAGATGAACTCAAATGAAAATGATGCAATAGAATGAAATGATGTACTCTCTGAGATGAATATTTTGATATGCTATATGCATGAATCGGAGCTACGGATGCAAAGTTACGAGGCTATGAACATGGGCACTTAGATCGGAGATTTCGGGACTTAGAAGAAATTTACCCCGCGCGGATCTAGGGTTTACTGTTCACCCGGCGCGATCTACTGTACCGGCGGTGGATCCGAAGCTCGCCGGAGATGGCCGCGGCGGCCGGAGGCGACGAGGAGGACGGCGGAGGGCGGCGGGGTCGCCGGAGATGCGGGGAGGCGGCGGCCGGTGAGGGTCGGGCGCGGCGCCGGGTGGTGGCGCGCAGGGCG